>NW_019213661.1:73201-120962 GCF_002532875.2 Varroa jacobsoni
GAGGGTCCTGGTGTGGCTGAAATGATGACAAGCCTTGGAAAAGAGCGGACAATTTCCAGAATTTCAAGAGGTTTATAAAACAGTTGTTTACAGCTTCATGTTTATAATAAATTTATTTTAAATAATATTTGGGTCACAAAAAGGAGCAGTTCCTTTACAATAGTCGCAACTTTTGAGCTCAGTTTCAATCCTGAAAATGAAAAGTTAGCTTAGAGAGCGAAAATATCAAAGCAGCCTTCATAAGAGAAAAAGCGCAATAACGATTATCGGTGGTTTTGAACAGTAGTAAGGTAAAATTGCGTGTTGGAATTTGAGCGCAAAGTGAAGATGGTATTTTGGCAAAACAAATTCTGATTTTAAACTTAAACTGACCAGTTAGTCGCTGCAGTTTAGATCCCCGTAGTGCAAGAATTTTTACTAATACATCAAGAAGCTCATGTCCTGCATGTCCATATGCAGAACATACTAGGGAGGTCAGTTGGTCTATAGGGCAAACGTCGTTCACAATGAACGGTTTCGTACAACAATGACGGTCTGTTTTGTAAATCCTTCTTATTATTATTACCGCCATACTCTATAGCACATCTTTGCCAGAGGGGCTTCGTATGCTGCCGTTTGCGATAGTGGCCGTGGTGGCGGCTGATAGTACTCGTGGTGAAAGGCGAGAATCACGTGCGCTTTGTAGACGTGTGTGATTCGCTCCTGTTGGCATAGAAAGAACGACAATGATAACAACGTTGACGATAGCCGCCACAACAACAGCGCCGACATTAGCAGCACTGACGTATTTGATGGCACAGCACCTTCATCTGTTTTTATCCTTGCGATGAAGGAGTCACCGTGCACCATTGAGATGCTAAATCCTGAAAGTCGAGGAGCGAGCAGTTGATTTCTCACATGGGTTAACAATTCGAAAGAGTTCCTTCTTTCGTCTGCCCCTTTATAACGCTCACGGACCCCCCTGACACCCGTACAACTCTCCTCTCGTTAGGCAGCCACTAACTTCAGTAAAAATTCTAAAGCCGAGACCCATACTTCGTCGGCAAATCCTACTTTATCGAGTTTCTCAGATTTTCTAACTGCGGCACATGCAACCGCTCTGTGCCGCTTCTACTCAGTGTCACCTCACTGCAGTATAATGGAGCTCACCTATATTGATAACCCAACTATAAGTATTAACCACAGTGGTGAAAAACATACGGTCATGGTTTTGTAATATAGATAAGTAGGTAAGGAAATGACATCGGCCTAAATATGGCTCATTAGCAAGAGTAATTCAGCTGAAGTGAGCTGCGTCGTACAAGCTCAAAGCATGTTCCATTCTAGTGGGTCTGTATTGTGAATTCTTTTACAACCTGCCCGTAGACGGTTGTCGGGACTTCCAACTGCGGACCTGGGGACCAGCAGCAGAAGCAGCACTGTCAGGAGTCGTCCATTGTGTTGTTCCCTACTCTTAGTCTGTTCGATTTCGCTTACCAACCTATCGTTATGTTCCATGGCTCAACTGCTTTGTCACCTATCCTCGCATCGAGCAACTCAGACTTTCTTCGACTCCGAATAACATTAGCCCTTGCACTTGACAAAGCCTGATAGCTTGTTAAAATACACAGGTACATTAATGTAACATTTGATTTTCTTAGTCGCCTCTATTTAACAAGGAATCTATCTAGCTAAAGGAAACTAAATGACACTGAATAAATCGAATGAAGTACAGTACATCACGTAGTTCAAGTTGTAATTTATTTTTTCGCTTGTGCTGCGACTGTTATAAATCTTTACCTGACTACAGTAACTATTTTGATGGGTTACGGGATTTTTTACTGTTTAGCAAATTGGTAGTCCATTTCACGCATTGTGCCGACTGAAATGAGCGATCTTTGTCGATTTTTCACATTCCCTTCAAACATAATCTTCATCGGTCTTGGTCTTCATCGGGGCCATGGATCAAAATTTTAAAGCTCAATGTTTTTTTAGGGACCTTATCTTCTAGGCAAAGATCCTGCTATCTCTACTACATTTCACGCTATAGCCTATATATAATATTTATATTATATTTATACCTGTACATTTCGCTTCTAATTTGTGCCTCCTTTTAAAAGTTTTTTTTTCAAAAAATAGGTTTGTTACACTTATCTCGAGACTGTTAATTATTTGTATGTATATAAAAAGATATGTAAATGTATGTAATCTGTATATATATATATATATATATATACCGGGATCACATTTTCAGAAAAATTAAGAACGTAGTTGTCTACGCTGTGTAATTACTTTTCGAATGCTAAACTGGTACATTCGACCATTTCAACATTTGTTGTTGTCGCGATTGACGCTGCATCCAAAATTTGTATTAATCGATTCTTGCGTTTTAATTTAAATAGGTATCAAAAAGTTGTGTTTCAGGTATGTGCTTCAACATTAAAGAGAAAAGATGCTCGAGGGCCAATCACAAAGTTTTTATATAAAAGAAAATTACCATTATTTGCTTTTTGGCTAAAATTTTAACAACAGCTTTTTGTATGTATTTACATAAGATCACAGAATTTTGGAGTGAGCCTTGAATAAGCAATTTTTATACTACCGCTATACTAATACTATATTTATACTAACTACTACTATTCCAAAGTAGATGCTTTTACGACATGTAAGTGGAAGTGACGTAAGCATCTAAATGATGTTTATTTTGACGAAATAATCTAATCCCTATAACACGGATATGTAGAGATGCGACAAATTTTGGAAAATATATTCTTAACTAGAATGATCAGTAAATTTGTTATATCATTAGAATAATTATATTTTGTTTTTAACCTTGAAGCAGTTCAAATAAAATTAACATCTAACCGGTTTTATTCACTTGCTAACATTTGTGTCACTAAATGTGAGGCCTCACTCTCAGCTGTGCCACATGTATAGCACACACACATAATATTTAGTGAGTGCCCAAGGTGCCAAAATTTACTATTCACGTTATGGACACTCGCGGGCCCAGCAATTCAAGACTACCCTCCATTTAAAGAGGAGCACCATCAAAAAATGAGGTTAGTGATGGCGAGCAGCTCCCGTTCCATAAAATTTTGTGCTAAAATCGTAGCATACTATACCCGCACCTAACTCTTTTTGCATTCCTTGTGCACAATGTTTGAGGACACGGTTCTGCACAAAGATGATATTTTGTGGACCTTTTTTTTTGTACGCCAGAAAAAATACAAGCGGATAAAAGGATTCAGTTTTTTGGCGGACATGTTGCCATTGAATATGTTGAATCGCCATAAAACTTGAATAAAGAACCACCATAGAAAGTGAGCTTTAACGCTTAAGGAGATTTTTAGAATCCTGTAACGTGGTCAGCGGTTCGCTGTTCGTACTTCTTTATGATGGCATGCCTCTGGGTAGCATTGCATAAAGAAAGGTAATAATTTCCTGTTATAAGAACTCCACTTGGTGTGGGGCATGCTGGCGACCGTTTATGTTTTGCACCAGTCTGATAGCCATTTCTTAAGCTTTCTACGATCAATATTTCGTGCATTGATATTGTCTCCTTGAATCAAGCGTGTAGTGTGTGCGTATATATGCAACTTCGCGATCAGAAATCAATATGGGCCATAGACAAGGTCTATTTCCTTGATCATCTAGGGCGATTTTCAAACGTTATCTGAGCTGAATAATACAATAGCTCCAAGTAAACTTTTCGCTGTACGATAGAAGTTTTACAAATTATTTGTACATATAGCCCACAAGTAAGGCAAATCTTTTACTTGCTCAAGTGCTGTTGTTGTTAAGGGCTCCACATAGCCCGTCAAAAAATCAAGTTATAAAAACTCGCAGGAACTTCTATAGCTAGGGGTGCTCTCAGAACTGAATCCAGACAAGATTCCTAGAAAAATGCTAGTATCAAAATAGCTCGATAAGGTGAAGCTCACGTATATTTGTTCGTCAGCCGTGCAGTGATTTTATGGACGAAACTTATATAATTGGTACCCTCGGTCTTCGTGGATGCATTTCTGTTGGTGACCCAGCTATTGACGTAGTATTAATGGAAGTATGCTACGTTTACTGAAATACTGATAGTGCTGCAAAACACTGAGCTATATCTTGAATCACTGTATTTTGATATATGGAAGTTGAACTTCTTTAATCACATAAATTGTGCTAGGTATATGACTTTTTTAAGCCTAAATACTCTTAACTTGAAATGTTGAATTAGAACGAAATAAAATACATAAAAGAACGAATACTTTTCCGTTCGCGTGCTTGCCGTGCTATTTAAATGCTGTCATTTTTCTAATCTATGCCATTCTATTTAGTGCCAAGTTGAATTAAATCCAATTAAGAATAAGCAGCGCCGAATCTTTTCCGAAAGCTTTCGTATATTGTTTTGTTGAAGATGCTGCCACTTTTTTACAGCAATCTCACTAATATACTCGGTAGCATTACGTCCTCAGTAAGTACCTTTGCTGCTTGCTTTCCTTTTGCTGTGCTAAGCTCTTCGAGGAGTGCAAGGACTGCCTGTCACTAAATGTTCGAGTGTATGTTTGCTAGTATATATGTTCATGAGTGTGTTAGTGTGCTGTGGTAGTGGTCTGTATACACGGGGAGTGTCCTCCTCCTTCGTCGCCATCGGTATCCTATCGTGGCGCTCGGAGACACTCTCTCGCTGCCGCATTTTCGCATCAGGGTTTTGGGGTTTCCAAAGGAGAGCAACGGTGAATGAGTGGGCACACGAAGGTGTAGTGACACGGCATGCGGAATACGGGAAGTTGGTAGACGGCTGGTGACTTGGTTGTGTGAATTGAGTGCCGGAGTGCCTTACTTCGGACTCGCTCCCCTCAGTCACTCAGCCAGCCATCCGTTCGTTCGTGTGTCTGGCCCGTGAGTGTGTCACCCTCTCCCTCTTTACCCCTCACCAGTGGCGGCTCCTGTATGTGTGCGTATGTGTCCTGCTTGTCGAGTACCAAGTGCTGCCTTCGAGTGTTTGACTCCAGGATGGCGGCATCCTGTCCCACTGTGTCCCACGGGCCTGGCCAGGCCTGGGGTAGCGGTTCGAGCGGAGTCGCGAGTATCTGTTGGCTCCTCCCCTCTCTCCTCCCTGTGAAGGCGGAGCTTCAGTTGTCGAGCGACCGACAGAGTTGACTGTTAGAGTAACTTCAACGCTTCGTAAGTCGTTGTCGCCGAACGCGTATAACTTGTCGGCAAGTGTCAGGCAACACTCGACTCGAGCGGAACAGTGGTTCGCTCGCGGCGATTATTTGTGCACAGACAGACTTGACTCAATGGACAAGGTGGAAATGTCCTGATTACTGTGATCTGTGTGGTTGCTAACCAGGAAACGACAGGCTAGGGAGCACTAGAAAGTTGTTAAGAAGTGTGTGTCGCGCGTCATAAGGTGTGGAGTGCATGAACCTCTGGACTGTCAGGAGAAAACGAAAGTGGGCAGGAGAGGTGACGACTTGCCTTGGGGACACAGAACAACAACAACTGTCAAAGCCTCAAGGCTTAAAAGAAAAGCTATGGACGCTACTCAACACACCGCTCACTCACAACCCCCACAGTTCACCAGTGGTGAGTTACTTCAGCTTTTGACTGAACTGTCACTGAACCATCGAACCGCCTGTCGTGCCAACAGCAATTCACGACGTATAGTCATTAATTTGGAAGGACGTCAGCATGCGCTTGTTCAACTGGTTCATTGGCATCGTAATGCGAAATATTTACTATAACAAACATACTTAATTGGTATTTATAAATTTTACGTTTTATTATGGCTCTGCGTGGTTGCCCTTTCTGTACCCCAGTCTGAGGCGGTGTGACCACATACCGCTACCACGTGGTTGAACTACTGTCATGTGCGTATGTGCTTGACTTCAATCAGTAGCTTAATAGAACTCTCTAAAGTAACATTTTACAATACGGCACAACAAGCGGCGAACGAAGGACCTTGTAGTTACGCGATAGTCCTTTGCCATGCGCAAATTTAAGGTAACATGAGTCCAGTGTTCGGCGGCTCAGAAGAGTCTGGAGGCGGTGGGGTAGCTGGAATGGGAGCAGAACGATATCAAAGGACCCCGAAATGCGCCCGTTGTCGCAACCACGGTGTGGTGTCGGCGTTGAAGGGGCACAAGCGCTACTGCCGCTGGAGAGACTGCGCCTGTGCCAAGTGTACGCTCATCGCCGAGAGACAGCGGGTCATGGCAGCTCAGGTGGCCCTTAGGTAAGAAATAACACACTTGTACATATGATGAAAAAACCAACGCGATCACTTTCTGTTAAGTCTAGTAAGTACACTGGTGTTTAGTTGTACGTTAGTATAATTCTCACTTTCGAGAATGATTTTTTTCGTGCTATCTTCTAGAAAGGCAGATTACGCTTAACAATCCCGGTCTAAATAGGCAGCGGTTCCACCGATAATTTCCCTTAATTCGATAGATTGTTTTGAAAGAGTGGGGCCCGATTTGTAAGTTTTTCAGTATAAATTAAGCGTTCTATCAAAAGTATACCTGATTTAAATTGGTTTCGTTTTTCTGACACGCATTACGTTCAGGAGACAACAAGCGCAGGAGGAGAACGAGGCTCGCGAGTTGAGCGTACTTTACGGATGTCACGAGGGAATCATGGCAATGCATCGAGCAGGACTCACCTTTTCAGCAGCCATGTCCCACCTGCTTGGGGGTAAACGGTCAAAAGAGGGACAGATCCCCACTGATGACCTCAACACCACTGCTGCTGCCACTATCTCCAACAACTCCAGTGAAGGTGACAAGGACCCTGCTGCTGCAGTAACAGCTACAGCTAATGTTGGTTAGTAAAATACATTATTGCGTTTCTTAAAAGTATTTAGCTATTCCTGAACAAAAATCTACTTTTCAGACCGGGTGTTCCTACATACGAATTCATTGTGTACGTACATGTACATTTCTAGGTAGGAAGTATATAGGGAAAACTATTGAGCTCTATAAATTCCTCAGTGTCGCAATTTAATATTGTTGGTTGTAACTCGTATTTCTGTCCTGTTAAGATATTTAGGGAGTCTTACGTTTATTATGCAAGGTCGCTTTTACAAAAGATAATATAATTCATCCATCAGGCGTACAAAGCACGAATAGTTAAGTCTTCTTCGATCTCCTTCTCCGCAACTGTGAAGCTAAATTCAGTTTCCTAAGTATGCGGATGAGTAAGTGCGACAGTGCGTTATCTGCCTATGTGATTATGATCTATCTATCTGCCTTTCGTTCTACTAATGGTTGCTATGGCTTCCTACTGAAGCTGTTCGCAACCTGAGAAGGTTGCGTGAGCCTCTTCCCCACTTTTGCGCAGCGAAGATCTTATCAGTATTCACAATTACCGATGTTTGCTGGTACCGCCATGAAAAGCTCTTCGAACATCCTTCTTCAACACAACTGCACACCGCATAGCCCACGCTCCATCCTGTCCCATGATGTATCGTCAACGCTGAATACACAGTGTTAAGAATAGTTCGAGTTAAGGCAGAGCCGTTTGTTATCTTCGAATATGTCATAAGGTGATGTTGTCACTGAATTGTTTGGGAAATGACGCTTCTCTGTTGTACGCAGCCTCCTTCTGCAGCACTAAGTTTCAAACTATCGAGGCAACAATAAGCAAAATGTTGCGAAATAATGCAAAATGTGACAGTGATTTCAGTTGCGTTGGTCATCTGCTCACTCGGAACGTCAACGACAACTGTCTAATCAGGATAAAGCTATAAATTGAAACGTAGCTCCATGTTATCGGGTGGCTGTTTGTCCACAACCCAACGCTGCCAAAGTTCTCCTCCATTTTCTTGTCATAATTTATTTCTAACCGAGAGCTCGGTGACGTTCTTGGATCCCTAAGTGTTGACAAACTGGACTCAGTTCTTATACAAATTTCATACGGTATACGAAGTATAGCCAAAACGCATGCGGTACTAATTATTGATAAATGTCAGAATATTCTCACAGCCCGAAGGATTCTAATGTTAACCATCGAATGGGGGTAGACGTTTTCTAGATAAGTTCGATGGCATGAATTTTGCTTTCATGTATTTACTGAAGGACCCTGAAGCTTGATACAAATAACACTTCATAAATGACTATTTTTTTAAACAGTAGTTTAATCATATTCTAAAGAACTAAAGGTTTGACACTCGCATGCGCGAGTCGTTGAAAAGTCCGCCACAGGTGGCCGCTATAAGAATACCACTCGATTATTCATTTCAGTTTGGAAACGGAGCATCCAAAAGTTGTTTTAGGTGCTTCAATCGGTAGCCGTTCGCCTTGAGAATTTCCATTTGTAAATTATTCCTATTGTTCGGATCCAACGGTTCAAACACCACAAAATTCAAATTAAGCTGCAGGTGATTTTACGAGGCAGAGTATGTTCATGCGTTCAGCGAGACATTTTAGTTCTTACTTTCCATTTACCGTGGAATGACGCCGTAATTAAGTTGCTAAATAGTTCCAAACACTATAGTACTCTCTGCTAGCACCGTTTCTGGTTTTTGTGTAACTGCTACTCGATACAGAACTTACCTATTCTTAAAATGCTAACGGCCTTTTTATTGTTAACAGCCGTCACCTTATCTTAGGGCTCCTAAACAAGGCATTTTAATCCATGCATTGTAAGTCATCATCACATCGTAAGTAACGTAATCCATGTAAGTCACTAAGTGTCTTCTATGATAGGTGCTATTTGATCCCATTGCGTTTGATTTTCTATTTGACGATGGATTCTTGAGCGGTATGGCTCAATCTGTCACCGCGGGGTGGGCTCTGGGTCGGTGAGTGACTTGCAGTCACAAATAGGAATACGGGTACACTTTTCGTTGTGTTGAATTCACTTCCAATCCAGAGGACCTCTTTTACCTTTGATCGAAGCCGAAACTTCGCGGAGTTCTGCTGGGCAGAAATGAGAGACGATCGGCGTGACGTGAAGTGCGATAACACCTAAAATACGATCCTTGTATATGATGGATCGCCAAATGAACTTGCTCTTCGAGGAAGCGACGGTAGTGTCTTAAGCGGGTTGTGCGTTTGGTTATTAAGCCAAAACAAGTATATATAAACTTAGCTTATAATCTAACAATCTATACTACAAATACAACAGCTAACAATAATTACATTACTTTTCAAGCCGAACATCTCTTCAATAAAAGTAATCATGCTGATAACCAACCAGTGACATATTCTTACTGCTTCCTTTGCTGATAGCTATGTGATCAGCAGGCAGGAATATAAATCAACAATCAATAGATGGTTTATTCCAAATCCCGCAATCGTGTTTTTGAGGGAGAAGATAAGAGGACCTTGATCGCGTTTCATTTCCTGCTGCACTTGTCGGTTGTGGACCTCAGCAGTGTTTGCTTTCTACTAATAGTACCTACTCACATTTCGAACACAGTACATAGCTTCGTGACCAGTGCATGGAGCAGCTCTTGACGAAACCGAATCGAATTGGAGAGGAAACAAGCATTGCATTTTTGCAAACTGCAATTTTTGAACCCGATGTTGGAGCTCGGTGTTCCCAAGGTAGTGAGGCACCAGTTAAACTCGCGGCAAGCCTAGCTGGATCCGTCAAAGCGTGTATGTATATATGTGCGTGCGTGTGTATTTACAATGAGACTACGACAAGCACCACACTTGTGGTCGCCTGCTCAAGTCGGATCTCGAATGCATCTTCGTACATCATTGTGTCTTCCTTGTAGCTTGTTGTCTCCGTTTCGTCAAGAGGGCACCGCCGATTCGAATAAAGCCGGTTGTGGCTTGTAGTGTCCGCAGGGGCCTGTGCTATATTCGGTGCACAACTGCTGAAAATCGTGTAGCCAGCTGAATAATGCTCAAATCATGAATATGAACGACGTTGCGCCACTACAGGTAGTAGTCGGTCATTGCTCAGCAGTTGTCATGTGTTACGATGCAAGGTAACCGACAAACGCAGGTCGGTCGGTCATCAGCGCGAGATGAAGAAATGCATCGTAGAAAATAGGCAGTCGGCAAATCTTCTTTTAGAGCCAGCGTTGTCATCGCAGCCGCCTCTTGTCGTGAATAAAAGAGGGCGGAGGGACTGGCTAAATATGAATGTTGCAGTTCATGCTAATCCAGTGTCGCAAGTGTTCGATTGACTGATTGAACACATTCGATCCGCGCCACTCAACTATGCTTGGGGCGCATTCAGTCAAGCGCTAAATCATGTAGTTAACTCACCATAGGCTACTGTACTTTGAAACATCAAGGGCCAATAAACGAACATCGTGCTAAAGTCGATAGAGAATGACTCAAATGCTCTCGCATTTGAGATACCCAGACTAAAAGTGTCTAAACTGCATTTATTACGTTCACTATTAATGATTACTTTTTTTTTTACAAATAATTTGCCAAGCAAATGGAACATCAAGTCAGTGGACCTTTGGCAAGTTAAGGGCTGTGAGTCGCCAATGTAGAACTTGTCATTTTATAACAGCTGCTGTTGATATCTCACACTGGTACTTTACATTAGCTTCAATGAATTTTACATAGTGTTACATCATGATTTATCATCGTTAAAGTGAACGATCGGATGCACGCTGTTTGAACAGATACTCTTTCACTAATCTTTGCATATATGTTGTACATAATGCTATTAATATGTGAGGCTATTTTTACGAGTATATACTGCAGAAGCGGTAACTGACTTCGATGGATGTGGGCCTTGGTGCAAATCCTCTACAAACATGGTGTTCAATTGAGTCGAGAAGGAAGCAACTTTCCATCAGCGACTCTATCTTTGTTCGAAAGCAGCTAATATAATAACTAGCTGGTAGCAGAAGGTGACTGGTGCTCGGCGGAAGGCAGATCACGCTGCTATTAGTGCGAGAACGTGCTTAGGACTCCTTTTCCCACCAGAGTGTGTTTGTTCTGGAGGAGTACGATGTCGATAAACGAGGATGTGGTCAGAAGAAGACGGCAGACACATTGCTAGCAATAGCAGCTGTAATATAGTAGTGAGAAGATCACTTAGATTTACCGATGGAGTCGCCGTGTAGGGCCAATATGTTATCAATGGGAAGCGATCAGTGGATATATGATGTTGGTGGAGCTCGTGCGCGCGAGTTCGTACGAGAACACACCCAATCAGTCAGCCACCAACGTATTGACCAACGCCTGTCAGACGACGATCACACACGCACTGATCTGGTCGGGCGCGCGCCGCGTGTTTACATTAAACACATTTACCGCTGCTGCCGCTCTCTAAGAGATTCTATTCGAGTAAAAGAATTAGGAGCAACGGGAAACGGTGAAACGTGAACAAAGCTGGGCAATTCTAATGACCGCAAGTAGCGATGATGATAATGGTGCCGACTACGAGGGGTGGCGGCGAACTAAATAAGAATATAGAAGATATTTTAGCCGATGCGAGGAAGGACTGTGCTGGGGTTTTGGGAGCTGAGAAACGATGGTAGGTAGTGCAAAGGATAATTGATATCCATATGGGGCAGCGGCAGTGTGAATTGCTTTATTGGGGGGTGGTAGCGAGCCAAAATAGTGAGAGATCAGGAGAAATCAAGAGAGATATCGGGCTTGTGAATTAAACGGTGTCCCTCTACTTCTACTACCACTTCGAAAATTACAAGCTGCTTAGTTGGCAAAGATGAGTTGTGCAGCTCCCGTTTGAGGAGGGAGAGAATGAGGCAGGCTAGGAGGGAACTCACAAAGGGCGCGATGCATATTAGCCGAATTCCTCGCGAAGCTGAATCATGACGATACGAAAAGTTGACTTTGACGAACCGTATCCATATAAAAATTGCCAACCATTCCTACCTTCTTTGGCAGCTTTGATGGCTGAAGCAGTTATCGATGCAACATACTGCTTTCGTATTTTCTAAATCACATTGTCATCGAAACAGGATGTGAAAATTGATACACATAGATATAGAACGATACGATTATCAATACTTAATGCCCTGATTTCTTCACCAACACTAGTGGAAAATACAGAACAGGTACTATGTAACATATATATGTGTTACAAAAAACCGGACAACTAGAGATGCTGAGAATCATGCAAATACGAATTTTTAGTGAGCATAGTCTTTTTGCTCGCCTTTCTCTTTTCGTAGTTTAATACGGTTTCATAGTTCATCTAGGTGACGCTGTGCGCATTACGGGCCATCGTAATAAACCCCCGATGAGTGGTGGCGATGAATGTCACTGTGATGATGATGATGACATGATGGCTGACGACGGGAGACAACGGAGTTGAATCAGAGCATTTCGACACCCCCGGCGAGGGCGTTATATTTTTACGAAGAAATAAGCGAGTGTCGTTGTCAGGATTTGTACTGGTTGGTGTCAAATGAATCGACCACTCCCTCAGAGAAGAGCCCATACCCAAAGAAGGGAAATATGTGGGCACATATCTACGATGGTCCAAATGATGATGTCGTTTGTGAAGTTTCAGCTGTGTATGTCAGTGTATGTGTGTGTGTGTTAATTTTCCGCTTCGTGCATCTCGAGTCAGTGAGAAGAGAGCTTGGCCTTGCCACGAGAGCAGAAGTAAAGTACTTGTGAACTTCGTATTACAGCAGCCCCCAGGTATAGAGCAATCGTCATAGAAAGTACTAGGCATAATAGGAATTGGGTAGGAAAACAAGACTGGGACTCAAACAAACAAGAAAGTGATGTTATGGTACTGGAATCAACAGGATTAAGTTGCTGTATGGTATGCTTTGTTTAAATGAAAAACTAAAAACCCTCTGAAGCAGATTATGCTGCAATACCAGGAACGATAATCTTACATTCCGGCACGGTGTGATAGTCCTCAAGTCTACATTATAACATGCCACTGTGGTTCCATTCACCAGCTAGCGGTATGATATTCTATTAGATCAATTAGTGAAATGCTTGAGAATATTTGTCGCGTACTCCGATAACGTGCGGTAGCAGTATATGAAATTAAATTGATTTACCTTCTTAGAAAAGTCTTACCTATTGCAACAGAGTCCAGAAAATGCTGATATTCAATTACGCTAACTATTTAAGGGACTGCACATTTTTGGTTTAATTATTTAAAATTTACTCTGCTAATATAGTTATTATTAAACATAAGCAGAATAGTTTTCACTATTTTATTTTAATATCTCGTTTATTTTTATTTAAAACAAACATTTGTTTAATCGACAAATGAAAGAAAGGTGTGTATGCAGGCTTGTATGTATTTATGAAGTATGTATTTAACTGAAACTGTTGTCTACGCCCAAAAGTCGAAGCTACTATAGTAGGTTTCTAAAAATTCGGGTAAACTGTAGAAGGACGGGAAACATACACGACAAGGACAATTGAATTGTAATCTTGATATATGATTGACTTTCGAGGCCACTCTAGTATGAATACCTAGAACAGTAAGGCAAAGGCACTTAGAATTTGAATGCTTTTTTTAAAAAGAAAGGGGTACTCCGATGAAACAGAGACGATCGCATTCGCTGAAGTACGGACGGCCTTTTTGGTAAGAGACAGTATAATTATAATTCCCTGTATTCAAAACGTTATTCACAGATATCGTCGAGCCTACCATGTTCCGGGTGGATGATGAGCCTCTCGGCCTCCCTTTGATGGGAGTCGCCAAAATATATAAGATGTTATAAGATCGGACCTAGTGTCACCAGCAATGGTTGTACCAGAGGTGCTTGTTAGCCGTATATATATATATATGTCTGGATGAATGTCCCTGAGTATGTGTATACTTGGCGGAGATTGGATTGATCGTCTTTGGTGACGATCCACTTTTTGTAGTTTGTAGTTAAGTGGTTTTCTATTTCAAACGGGTGTCATCCCCGTCAGTCATATATACGCACATTGTCATAGTGAGTTTCGGTCTTGGCCTCAGTAGAAAAGCATCAGCGATAGAGCGCGAGGTGAGTCAGTATTGTGTCCCCAACAGCTTAGCTGCTGGTACGGCGTTCTCATGGAATCGCGTTTCAGGGTCGGCTAAGCGTCTACCTCAACAGGCTTAAGTAGGAAACACACGATAGGGGTAATTCCAGTGATACGACACATATTTGTAGTTTAGCAATCTATATATATATATATATATATATGTCTGCGCACATGAGGGTTTACGCCAATTCTTCAACCTTCTTAATATGGGTACCCCTTGCCCCTTTTAATTTAGGTGAGTACTTTGTAAAAATATATTTGTGTAACGAAGTATATGTTAGCCAATTCTGCCCTGCTTGTTATAATCTGCGTTCATAATATAACGCGTAAGTTAAAATGTATTCAGTTTGCAAATAAGCTTAAGTCAGTGAGTCACTAGTTGGTAGCGGTAATCTTACCATATGTGTGGTCTTTGTGTAGTCCTTAATACTCTTTTGTAGTGATGAGAGATCCAAAGCAGTACACTTCATGGGTTCACTCACCAGCGGTCAGCTGCGCCTGGATGACAATAGACCTCAGCGACAATAGTTCGTTGAGTGTAATGTGTTTGTTGTTCTGACTATGTTCCCAGATAAGAAATTCTATCTTGGCCAGAATAGTTGAGATACCGAATGAAAATGCTAGCTAATCAGAATATACTTAAGTGCGAATGACAATCGACCTGTTGTAGTAGATCTTCGACAACAACAGCGACTTACTATTGCTGCTGCTCGACAACATGGCTTAACCTATTCCCTGACCCAAGTCACCCCAGCTAGAGTCTATTATGCTTCAACGTAGTCCCTTCGCAATAGATTCTCGGGCCTTTTTATGGCACATAATGGCAGTGGTCTAACTGGATAGCTGTTGGCGCAAAGAGGAGACAGGAGACCACGTACCGAAGGTACGTGACACCCCCCGACAGTCATAGGAACGCGCAAACCATCAGTGGTGGCATTTCACTCACCCCCTTTTTACCGTCTTTTTCCTTTATATTTGTAAGGCCATCACCCATCGGGTACTAACATCTAAAAAACTATTGTGATATACTCAAGGACCTACTGTAATACATGGTAATTCATAAAACGAATACATTTGAACCAACATAAAGATGTTGACAGTCGCACTAATACGACTGATAAATATTTTCAGCAGGACCCAAGGCATCTTTTGGGATTCGCGTCCGTCAGAGGCAATGATCGAGCTCCACATTATACTCGAGGCAGATATATTTTTTGGCCGGTACCGAATATTGAAATTGTCCCCTTAGGATCGGATAGCCTGCCAAGGTGTCGGTGGATTCCCCCGGACTGCCCTGCCCAGCTTCGCGCCTGCTGCTGCAGCCGCCGCTATCGCCGTGGCATACCATCCCTTTGGCACTAGCCCCTCTTCTCTCCCCCTTTTCGTCCCTTTGCCCCTTTAATGCCAGCAGGAGGAATGTTATCCTATCGTCGTCGCAGGAAGGAATGCTCCATAAGAAGTTCTTCCCCCTGCCGCTGCTACTGCCGGCGGCCTTCTGCCAGCTCACTTATAACCTTATCCTTTGATATGTCATATCGCTTGCTGTCCGACTTGCGAGCCGCCAGCAGCAGGCTGGTCTGCCTGCTGATGCTGAGTGTTGGACAGGGTTCTGCCTCTGTGTATAAGCCGTATCTCTAATATTATATGATTGCTCTTCCCTTCGTTTATCCATTTCCCGCCCCGTTGCGACGACGACGTAAGTCATGACCGCATTTGTCAGCGGGGCTGCCCTCGATGAGCTTTAGGTGCTAACGTGCTCCATGCGTGTCATATTAATGTTATACAGCAAAGTGTAAGTACACGAAATGTGATGTCTGTCCTACTGTAGTCCTTGGCTTCTTTCATCGGACATTATTAAAAAATCTTATCTAGAACTATTTCATTCCCCGTATCTAGTGGCTCGGTTAGTTTGTTTAGCTTCTATATCTAGTGTAGAAAACTTAGGCTTTCATCAAATACGCCCCATAAATACATGTCTGGAAGCGTGCGAAAAAAATATGAGTGACGAATTTTTATTGCTTTACATTTTTTGCCAACACAATCAACACCGTGTAACAGTCCGTTTGCTCTAACTGTACTGAATTCAACAGCTGTAACTGAGGTCAATGGGGTTCGTCCTTGAGTCTGTGGCAAATCCTCTTGAGTTCTAATTTGAATCTCTCTATCTCTGTCCCACTCACTCACTGGCGATGACGTTAAGCGTTCACTTCGGACTGCTTCGGACATTCGAGAGACACGACACCCCCACCACGAAAAGCCGCGCCAGTGCAGGACGCCAACTAGGAAATAGACAAGAGAATCGGATGAAGCAAAACGCAGATGATGGAGGCGGGAAATGAGACATGTTTCATTCTTCCTACATGGAGATTGCTCCAGCTCAATTTGAGGAACTGAAAGGACAGTGGCGAACTGAACTCAAGAGATAGTGACTGACATAACAGATACAGACGACACCGCGTACTCGGAATCTCTCTCAAGTTGTTTCGAATTGAAAACGAAAACGACCACATCACCTCGAAACGAAACCACTGAGGTTGCAGCTGAGGTGAAATTTCAATTGAGTCTCGAGGGCTCTTCACGGAACGCGTACCGCCACCTCCAGCACCCCCTGCTCTTGCTGTTCCTGCGCTTGTTACACGAGCCAGTTGTTGGTTTGCCCTAGTCGCCGCCGTCCCGCTCTGGTCAGGGCCCGATTGCTACCAGTCACCATTGGTTGAGTCTCCTACTAGCCAGCTGGTTGTGATTGTGCCACAACCTTGTGCTCAATTTAAAGGCGTTTTCCAAGCCTAAACTAAGATCCCAAACTGTCTTTACCTTCACCCTCGATACACGTGTCGTAACAGTGCTACTTATACTCCGCCCTTTCATAGCGATTACATAATATGATGATACATGCCCAATCTCTTGCTAGCATCCTCAGTTCCTGAGAAATGTAAAGATGACGTTCCTTGACGGGTTTCAACGGAACGAACGAAGTAATAATACGGACTGAATCGACCATTGATAATTTAACTTTATTATAAAGTTAAATAAATTTCGGAAATACGATTTGCTTATACACTTCAAGTGGACTAAATACAAATATTTTCAACCTGTGTAACTTATTTGGATAAGCGAACAACTGGCGTAAAAAATGTAATTTGCTGTACCTAAAATAATGTTTTGTACATATAGGCTGTACACTTTCATTTGTAAACATTCTCTGGTTGACGCTTTCTTCGTTCTCTCTTTAGGGGCATTTGCTTTCAGTTGCTTACTCCGAGACCTACACAAGAATGGCAGTTGTTGACATAGTGACGAGTTGAGAATTCAACAATTCAATACCAAACAATTAAACTTACTATTGTGTTGACATACTTTTTTCAGCCAAGAAAGAATATTATGGTCGCCTAGGGACCTCTCTGTCTATAGGACTATGGGCGGAAATTTAAATTACTATTATTAGACGTCGCATTTGTCATACAGCTGTTGGATGTCATTCTGTGCCTTTTTGTAGCGTCGATGACACGCTCCATATTTCGCAGTGCGAGTTTATGCATTTGCAACGCTACTTAACACTCCAGTTAGCTCGCATGTTACTAATAAAAAAAAGAAGTTACGTTTTTGAGATCACACCAACTAGTACGATATACAGTATAATATGAATCTATATATTATCTAACTGCACATTGTGTGTTTTGAGCTTCGCCTTTTTGTGTACCAACACGTTATGGTATTGTTTTGTGCTATGTTGGATTTGACAGTTCGACACCAAACCGCGGGCTGAAACTGGCAACCATGTCATGGTATCCTTAGAAAAGCTTCTCGATTTTATCAGTGTCATGGTGTACACCCACCGAACGGGTACATGAGTGCCAGCATACTATCATAAAGCTGGCCATGGCTGTTCGATATCGTGGCTCGTCCGCGATCTGCATAGAAATAACAACGGTGGCCTCGGACACTTCTCCGTTCTAGTTCAACAACTTGATTCTTCTTCTTCGTCTGCTCACCACAATCGTCCGCACCAGTTCCTTGCTCGTGATTCCATTCACCCTCTTCCACCGGCAACCAAATCTTCTCTTGATGTCGCGTCAGTTGCGATCGTGCTGACTGCTACCGTGGTTTTGTCTCTTGCTGCCATTTTTCCACAGCTTCTACATCCCCATTGCTCTCCCCTCTTCGTTTGCATCCCCTATTCACTTGGTCTGACCCCCGCGACACAATCGCTGTGTTCTATCTTCCCGTTTCCCGTAGCAGGCTTGTTCTCCCTACGATGACGCTGGCGGCAGTAGTGGACTCGGCGGTGGCTGGTGCCGCTTTCAAGCTGACTACTGCTGCTACTGACACCTCGGTCGGTCTTCTCGCTTCTCGAGATCTGCTACGCTTGTCTACATCTCTTGGTGCTTGCCATTGCCATAAGCTGCTTTACTATCCACCTTCTTTCCTATAGCGGCAGCAGCACCATCGACTGTCGCCGCCGCAGTGACAGCAGAAGCGCGACTCAGGATTCTGCTTCTATTAGCTCCAGATACAGCGCGTCGAGACTCCGTCCTCATACACACTTACAAGATTGCTTACAAGCACACAAGCAGTGCGTGGGGTGCTTTTTCATCGCTAGATTTATCGAGTTCTCGGTAATGGTGTGCGTTGCGTTTTTATTGCCTACAGTGGAGCCTTAGAGACATTTAGCTGATTTCCTTACTTGACTGCCATTGTTATCATAACCGTCCCAGATCATCGATTCCCATTAAGTGGAACACATCACCTTGTGGTTATTTTAGTATTAGTTTCACAATTGTCTTGTTACGATTACGGCCGTTAATAGTGGCTATCGTTATTAATTAGTTGTTTGGTTTGAAATGAGGGCTGAGATTAGGAAAATGGCCACCAAATATACATAGATAAGTACATAATACAAAGTTCGTATCATTGATATCTGATAAATATCAGGTGAAAATCGGACTGCAAGCAAGGTGTATAAACATGAGCCTCATGTCACACACGTACATTTGAGCGTAAACGTGTTATGGCACCTAACGGATGCTTCACGCAGCTTTAACGACCTTCAGTCAGAGGTGTGAATATCTGAACATGAAGTACACATAGCTGCCTATATCGAAAGCACGGTACTGGCTTCTGTACTCTCTCTCTACTTGGTATACCTGGAATACCTTACGAAAATAAATCGCTGCATGTTTTATATTAACATTCGCGGTGTCATTAATATGGTCGTTGTTTTTCCTCCATTATAAGGCTACACTGCCGTATAGCGTATATCAAAGCTCTAATCAACAACTTTGTATGGGAAGCCCCCGGGCGAGATGTTAACACCTGCTGTGTCAGACTGCATCCTTTCTATCTCAGTGGATGAATAGGAGTCAGCACCTCCTCAATTGGTCACTAAGAGATTTCAGTAGGAAACCCCACTGTGAAGGGTGGCCCTGTATATGGATGATACCATTATAAGAGAGTACTGTATGATTGAATTACGCCGCAGGCAAATTATAATATGCCTCAATACAACATCGCACCTTTCCAGTGTCATTTCGTTCACACTTGGCAGAGATTCAAGCCGCCAAACCCAAACAGTGCGTATCCACCAGTGAAAATGAATTGAAGCTGCCATAGAGAGCAAATAAAGTATCCCGTGTGTTCAGTACAAGGATATCTGTGTCAGCTTTATACAAAATTAACGGTGTTCAACAACTCATTTCGCTGCCTGCTGGTGAGAACCTATAAATTCTGCTGGCTTCGACGTAATTATATCAAACGTGTTGGCAATGACTGCTATGCAACCACAACCATGGAATAGACTTGCACAATTGACGCGTCAGCGAAGGATGCCCATTGGGTTTCACTAGCTTTTTAGCTCTCCTTGTAGATTTGCCTTCCCACCAGAACTGAACGCCCAGACTGTGTGATCTACCTCAGTATGCGATTCAATTCTTCGTTGTAGATTGCGCCTCGAGTTCCCAACGAAATGTAGAAGGAGAAAAATATGCTCAGTTTGAATTTGCTCTGCAGTGCTGCAAGTGGCTTCATAACTAGGCCATATTCGAGAATTGCAAAGCTGCCTTAAAACATCCTTAGTAAAATTGTGCTTTGAAGTACACCAAATGGCAATTTTGGTGAATCCTGCTGACATGTACCTTTGACCCACCTGCCTCTCCGCTCTCTATGGGACTACATCTCTCGAAGCTATGTTCCGAAACGCTCGACTAAGCGTCTCCCAAAGCACGACTTGCTTTATTGTAACAATGAAATCAATTTCAAGGTTAAACTCGGTGGACATTCGTGTGTATATCCAATATATTTATATTGTTATGTTCGGCTGGCTATGGCTATTTACTGTTGTCAGTCCTGTTCGCATGGTTGTTGTTGTTGTAGTTCATATTAGTTCCCGATCGTGCTTTTCCATTCACACCGTTTCTACCCACTATGAGTCGTGCGATTAGAATTCGGCCCCTTTAGCATGGTAACGGATCAATCAACAACAACAGCCTATTATCACTATTCAGCCGAGACCTGAGGCGATGTTTAGGATGATGACGATAAAGTTACAAGTTTACTTCTATCGTTGCTAGTTTTGTTGTTGCCCGCTGCTTCTTCAGATTCAATATGGAGGATCAACAATAATAGGGTTTTTCAGCTTATCTGTGGAGTATGAAGGAATCAGCTTAAAGAAAGTAACGCGGGGTGCATGCAGTATTTTGGGGCGGGGCAACGATCACGACTGGTAGTCTTATAAGCAACATTTAGCTCTTATGAAGATCGATTACTTTCTCGACACTGTTGTTAAATTGGGACTGTGCATCCATGAAGGGGAATGGGAAAGTAAGGCGGCGAGGCAAGGGGCATGGGGTGAAAATTATGCGAGGTGCCATTTGGGACGTATCTGATAGACGACATGCCTATACTAACCAACTATAATTGCCAATAACAAACTAAAATTTGAATAGGATATGGAGTGGCTTAGCAGATGATGTAAAAAATTATTATTAGATGTAATATTAAGAGTATATTAATGCTGCTTCCAGTATAGTTAACAGAAAACAATTATGTAAATAGACGATAAAGCAGAAGTGTACAACGTAGAAACATCCCAAGAGTTTATAAGAAATATAACGCGTCACGTCTAATAAATCAATTCCGGATGCCCGCTCTTAAATTAGCCAAGCATGTCCTCTTCTTTCTTAATTGACCTAACGGGCCTAGAGTTTCCTTTTTTTGTAGCAATCGTGTACTCGAATATCGTATTGTATATTATAGAGCACAATAAGTAAGTAGATCTTAATCATCAATTTTCATTTGTTTAATATTGCAGAGTGGAAGAAGCTATTAACAGAAAATGCTGTACACGGTGTGGTGAACCTCTCCAGTCCTAACGACCCCGGTGCCACCGAACGTCGTGAAAGCAATAGCCCCGGAGGCCGTAAGGCCACCGGTGGAGGAGACGGACTCGAACCGCATCCGCCCACGCTCAATTCTGACGACAAAATCGATGAACAACCTCTTGCCTTGGATGTCGCCAGTGGATTGAACAATGGAACAAATATTGGGAGCAGGTCGCCCTCGGGCTGGGCCGAAAAAGACGCTATTGAGGCCACTTTTGTCAACAAAGAATCGAATTCTGTAAATAAACAACTTGCGCTATCGTCGCAAACTTCCATTGCAAGCAGTGTTCCTGGGGAAGGATTAATCAGGTAAAAATTTGCTTTTTTCCTTATAGAAACGACCGAAGTGTGTGCTTACTACAAGTAATATAGATGTGTGTGTGTCTTTAAAGATTTGATTACCTTTAAATCATCGTGATCAATTTAGTTGTAGTGTTTATGTACTAGAATCTAAATGTAACATGCTGACTGAATCAGAAAAAAAATTTACATTTAGTTTTATTGGTATATCTGAATCCAACACATAGTGTAATTATTGTATATTTTTCGTTTTCTTTGATTTGGTTTACTGATTTGCCAGGGGGTCACCATCACCGGCCGTTTCTCCTGCATCACTATGTACTTCGAGTAGCAAGTCCGACAACAAGCGTCGTCCTCTTGATACCCTTGCTAAGCTCTTTCCACATAGAAGTGCTTCATCATTGGCAACAATCTTAGCTCGCCATAAAGGAGACGTTTTAGCAGCTATTGAGGAACTTATGGCACCCGCTCAGACATCTCCGTCTCGACCACCCCCTTCACCATCGAGTCCTCCAGCTCGATCGTCGGCCTCACCAACTTCTTCATCTGATGACAAAGACTGTTCTACTACCCGAGAAGTACGCGCCGAGTCGTTGACCGGGTTCTCCACTGGCGATACTCCATCAGCTGTAAGTCAGGCTGCAGCAGTGTATTTCGCCGGACAATTTCGCGCAAATGGCCACCGAGGAGGTGGCGGCGGGACCCCTTACGCAGGGCTCGTACCTGGCCTGCCGCGTTCACTTCTTAGTCTTCCCGCTTACCCGGGCCTATTCCCACCAGCAGCGCCCCTATTCGCCAACCTGGCCACTGGGGGTAGCCTGCTCAACCTCAGGACGTGCGCAGACACCGAGGCCGAGCCGCTAGCCAAGAAAAGACGTTTTCCACCATCGTCACCAGGACATCAGATTGGAGGCGACTGGATGCAAGCACAGGTGCATAGTCCCGATTCGCAGCTTGGCTCACCTTTAGAAGTAAAGGAGTCCGAGTGATGCACCGTGGAAAAAGACTTTAGAAAAAAAAGAGTTTAAAAAGAAAATATAGAGGAGAAAAAGGGCCTAGCCGGTAGACGTGAGTGAGGATCTCCAACGAGCTTTACAATGAACTTCTAGATCCGCTTGGAGAAGTGTCGATTTATCGAAAGCAAAATGAAGCGAATTCTGGAAGTTCATCATCGAAATGGAAGAAGCCAAGGATGAGGCTGATTATTGAAGTCGGGGTTTATGGGGACAGACGGACAAGGAAACGGACTGAACTGAGTTCTGACCCGTTAACCGCTGTGAAGGGGCGACGTATAGCGTGCATCCGGTGTACTAAGTTTGCAGCACCGTAGTTATGGTGTTTGTTGTGATTAAGTGATCATTAAGCATACCTACTATTAAAAATTAATAATAAATGATCGATAATAAGCGTAATAATGATAATATTAATAATAATTATAATAATAAACGCAACATAAACAACTAAGTTTGTGCTCATTCAAAACTAGCAATTATTATTCGCGTAATCAAGACATATTATATGTCTAAGACTTTAGTTACGTCGTAATCAAGTGTTTATATATACTGTAAAATTGATGTAAGGCCCTTTCAAGACACGTTTTTCTGCATAGGTAACTGATAAGAGTGATATATAAGATTAGGTGAATATTATATCATCAAGTTTACATATTGCGAGATCTATTCAGCGTGACTTGCTTGGAAAACTGACCATCCAACTTCCAACTAGTTGACTAAGTTAAGTTCTCTGTTAATTTTTTAATAATAATGTTGTAATTAATTCAATTAAACAAGATGAAGGTGTGTTTGGATTATGAAGAAATTCATCGCAAATGTTAGTAGAAAACGCGACAACTTGCCATTCTTGTATACCTTAATATGGTGTAGCACACAACTACTATGTTTGTGTTTTTATTTCCTTTCAACAACGTAGTTTCTGAAATATCCGAAGAGCCACTCAGTTTTTTTGCATTACGTTAAGGCTCTTATATTTTGAATCAGTTCAAAATTAGTTCAAAACCCACAGAGCTTCTAATGACTTTGAAATCTGTGATAGTGTTTTGCTACGCCAGTACCTTCTGCTATGTCCGGTAGCTCACGTAGCGTTGAACCCAACTACTAAATAATAACTTTAGTGTATTCAACAATGTTTTGAAGAATAGTAAAGTCAAAAGATAATGCTTGTGTTAAACACTGAGCAGGATAAAGCCTTTCTGACACCCGTCTCTCCCTACCATTCGTAGGATGTGAATTTTGCATGTGGTGGATCTCTTTGTGTTAATATTTAAAATTATCACGTTTGCTTCTGAATTTGTATGCTTATTCGAGATAGAACGAATCCATTATTTCCCAATGAATAGCGCCCCAATTTTCCCTATAGCACAGTAAATCGTCTCAACTAAAAGATTTTATGGAAACAAGCTTGGCCGGATACGCAGAATTCACTAATAGGATTCACTTTGATTATAAATGTCTGGATAATAAATCAAAGTTTCTTTTAAAGTAGTATAACAACACTTAAACGCAGAGTTTTAAGTGTCCGTTAGCCTTAGAGACCAAAAAGTGTTGTAACGCATATTTGGAATGATTAGTTTTGTTTCGATTTATTATATAAATACGTTTGCGAAGGTGAATGACGTTCTGTAACTACGACACAAAACGTTCATAATACCAATTTCAATTTAAGCTCGACTAGTAATTAGTTTTACTTAATTACCACCAAAATGTTTTATTCCATTTCGAATTCCAGTTATGGCAACTGTTGTCTATTTACTTTGCTCAGTTGAAACTTTTCGTACTTAAGACCTCCTGTTTATATAAATGGACTTAGAGGCTGGACGCAATACCAGTTTTATTGCCTAAAGACAATTGTACCTATAATTAATTGTATGTTGTTAGTTAAGTGAGTACGGTTTCTAGTAGATGAAAATTGATGCCGGATGAATCAGGAAATATATCATTAAGCTTCCGTTAGAATGTTTATTTAACTGTTTTTGGAATCTGAGTATCAAAAGAAATGTAAGAAGTTCACAGCCCAAATATCTAAAAAAAATCCACCATCTTCCAGATCTTAAACAAAATATAAAATTGAAAACAGACTTGGAATAAATGATACCACATTTGCACCTGCATTCTCTAACAAATTCGAACCAGATGTTCTTCTTTATTCTGTATGTTTTTGAGATAAAATAGCCACTAACTGAAGGATTTACATTGCCGGTTTTATTTATTTATGCACAGCTTAGTTGTCTTACTCTGCTGCCTTGATAATATTTTTGCTCAGTTTTTCTTACATCACAGAATACTTTAAAAGCTATTAAATCTATATATTTTTTTTTTCTAGATAAGCAAGGTTTTTCGCAGATAAACAAAGAAATAAAACAAAACTCGCTCTTGGCGTTACCATTAGTTCATTCAGCAGCTCCTAAAAACCGTCTTAATCAAATAAATTTTACTATGCACATATACCAATGGTAACGTTTCTATACAATTGGGGATCTTTGATAGTCTGCTATAACTTTTATTATTTTGGCTAACGTAAAATTGGCTGACTTCGGACAAGTTAGATGACTTTGGATAGTTGCATAAAGCAATTTATAATACTTATAATCGAGAAAACGATTCTGCGAAATTGAAAATGATTGATTAGCTGTGCAGTACAAAACAGATTGTTTGCTTTCAACTCGATCACATCAGGATCCATGGACATCTCATTACGCGGGATTACTTTAAACAGTTTTGTAATGCTGATTCCTCTGATGCGGGTTCGCTATTGAGGTGAGCACATATGATCATGTACGCGGTTGTGACGATTGGGATTCCTGCTTGGTGTAAAATTACAAAACAGCGTTTTAAACTGTCTAAAGGTCCTCATGTTACTGTCTTTGCGCCAACTTGTAGAAACGAGCAAAATGGAATGCCATTACCTCTCTTATAAGTATCTTTGCGACAGTCACATTAGGTTTGAACCGTTAATATTTCCTATATATACTTACTAGAATTTACATTTCAAGCGTATGACTTATGCGAAGTGGCTTTAATCCATAGTAAAGTATAATGTTTATGTCTAATTCAATATATATCTTTTAAGACTTTCGTTAACTAACTTAATGTTAAGTTTGTATCTTGTGGAAGATCAGCTAAAGCGGAGATGCTAAAAATGCGGTGCATATGTACCGCGCGTCGTGACATTGTGGACTGACGTTTTGATTCAGATCAGAGCAGTCTCTTCGAGATTGGTCTCAAGGCGGGCGTGGCTAGCTATCAACATCAGTAGTCTCGTCCTCTGTCAGGGACAGCAGGAACTTACGAGGAGTTTTGTCAGGATATAGAAGCTAGAGTCGACAAGACAAAATCCGGTGGCAAGAGACATGTCGAGAGCGGTGACACGCAAGTAGAAGTAGATATTTGCAATTTTCAACCATTCAAACCATCGATGCGACTGGTTTATACTGACGCCTTTGATGAATGTTGAGTTCTTCTACTATAGTAAAACAACTAGGACTCATGTCTGTTGGCGCTATGAAGCTGTTCCGAAGAAGCGGGTTTGCATTGGATGCTGCACCTTACCAAACCCGAAAATTCGATCAAAGATATCATAATACTACAGCAATCTAACGCGGCTAATTTAAATACAAATGGCAACGCAGTTCGTTTTGTAAAGAGCTTGATAAATTCACGAATGAATTTATTATCGTAATGATAAGGGTGTTAATTAATACTCATGACCTGTTCAATCTGACCAGTGCTACTGTTGCTAGTTGAAGCACCTACTCTCGCTGAAGTTTGTATGATAGGTGAAGCCGCAACAGTTAATTCGGTAATTCCTAACAGTTCAAAGCGTTATACCATTAAAAACCAATCCATAAGTTAGTTTCGCGCAGAGATGTTGCCTACTTGCGCTAACAAAAAAAATCACAGTTTTTTTTTTAATATGCTGTAGCACTGCTAATAACAGCATATGGTACACGAATTCGCTCCTTGTAGTTGTAGCGAGATTCCCGCTGTTTCTCAGACCATTTTGTTTGCTTTATGTAGGGCTCACCGGGACTTCATTTTAGGCCATCAGTATGTCTTCAGAGCGAGATATTAGAAGCGAGAACACATCTCCGCAATTGCTAATTGTTGAAGGCACACGACCTGCTGATGTTGCTGTAGAAAGCTAGGCAAACGCCAATGCTGCTCGAACACTTCGCATTTTATTGTTAAACGAAGTGACTCCGGTTGTGCTCGTAGATCTGCTTATGAAGCATCTGTTTGAAACGTTGTGGTTCATCGTGCGTAAAGCTACCTTTGCAGAGGATGCTTGCAAAACGGTGTAGAGTCTCTCTTGTCGATTGCATTTGACTCAGTTACCTGCGCTGTCTTTGGTACGACGCAGTGCGCTTTGCAGGTCACTCATTCTCCGTCTCTATAATGCAGTGAGGGGCTGCCCGTCGTTGAGTAAGTTTCACCAAATCCCTTCTGAGAGTAACGGTCCACTGCGCCGCGGGCGCGATACAATCTCAAGTTTTGCTCATCGGTCGTCTGCAGATCATCGTTGAATGGCGTTTGCTGACTGACGTTTCCTCCATAGATTACATACATATGCTAACCAGTTACCAGGTCTACGCAGATGATCGAGAATTAGACATGCCCGGCGCTTCGGACGCTTCTCAGTCAACAAGGGGGTTTGCACTTCATCTAACCCCACGCAAGACAATAGCAACAGCCCTCTTGTTATCGCCTATGGGTGACATATTCTGTTCAGCCCGAATAGGCTGAGGTCGTCCTTGTCTTTCAAGGACGACTAGTGAATTCAGTTACTGGAGTTTACCTGCCCCACACAGATAGAAACAGAAAACGTACGACTTGGATGAAGAGAATTAGCCAATCATTCGCCTTATTGGTTGCTTTATATCTTGATTTGCATAATAACTTATCATAATTGTTTAGCTCTCATAATACTAGCTTGTTTATCACCGCTATAGCGTTGCAGCTACCACCATCGCCATATAGCACTGAACTTAGATAATTCTGAATAACAAGCTGGTCTGCTGGAGCAATTAAATACCACCGATTTTAAACTATATTTATTTAAAATCCCTCTATGTTTCTTTGAGAATACTAGGTAAGTTGTGCCAAGCTTCTCGCCACATCTTTAGCGTTTACCTTTCTTCGCGATTATTTGCCGCGAACATACAATATTAGTCTTGGCTTTATGCACGGTCCGCTTAAAGAAATTATATTTAAAGAAACTTGTATAACTGATTTTTTGTCGACGTTTACAACCAGTGCAATATCGAGTACGTATTACATGTGCAGTGGACACTACTAGATTTTCGGTATCTGATGCACAATAACACCACAAAAGTGTTACGTTTCACATAGCTATCATAGAACCTGCACAAACAGTTAATTGATGATGTGAAGGCTACGGAGTCCCACGGTTGAAACTTGCGCTATAGAATACAAAGCAGCATAAGGTAGCGGGGCAGAATCCTTTGCTCACCATCCTCATTACACAGATCAGCGGGGCGATGCTCACCCCATTTTCACGAGACGCTCTTACCACGAATATTAACTTCATCGTTTCAATGCGCCTGTCTCCGGAACTGGCTGCCAGAGCCAGTGAGCGGGCAGTACATAACAGCGGGGATGGTGCGGCCGGTAGAGAGGGAACAGTAATAATAGTCTTAATAACTTTTCAACAGCTTCGCGTAGAGCTGAAATCTTTTGTACTCTAACTCCGTCATCCTTGTCGAATCAGCAGCAGCAGCGCCACCACTAGCCGCCGCGCTAACAGACGGAACTCCTACTACAATGCTGCAGCTGAAGCAAAGCGACCGCTGTCATCAACCACCGGGCGTGGTGGCGGCCACTGTCACTGCCTCTGCCCTGCTTCCGTCATTCCGTCGCTATTCGGAATCCCTCAGAATGTCGTCTGTCCTCCAACCCGATATTATTGACCAACTTTGCGCGGCCCTGCGGATTCCACTGCGGATCCACTCATTTCCTGGCTTACGCATAGGGAGAAGAGATAGAGAAAGAGACTCTACGCCGAGGATTCACAGCTAACGGGTCCGAAACCGAAGGCCTCGTCTCAGTGAGCTGATGAGGCCAAAAGTTTCGGGAATTTGGAAATAAGGCAGCCGCTCCACTCGCAAGAACAGTCCCAGTCTCAGCTAGCTGAAGAAAACTAAGAGAGCTCTGGTACCACCGCTCAGTTAGTCAGTTAGTTCCTCTAGCTTCCTTTTATCTTTATCCATAACAGAGTCTCTTCTTATCCCTTGTACTCATGTTTTTTTAATAAAATTCCTAGCATCTACTTCTATCTGACTACTGTTCAGTCACAGTATCAATAGGTATTCCAGCTGCTTAAAGTTCGTTCTCTGTTATTATCTCAAGTGTGCTTGCGCTGTGGTAACCACTGGAAGACAGTGATATTCAGCCAGTCGGTATATATTTTTACATTTGCCAAAAGAAGTATTTGATTTGTATTTTTTGGTGTCGCAATGAAATAACAATGTTGATGCACAAAAAAGCCTTTTCCGTGCTTCACATCTATATAACGAAAAGGGGTGGACTTCATGAAAACGCTGCAGAACTTCTCTGTGACCATTTCAAAGACGTATCCCCTAATTGTTGAATTCAGTAGTTTTCTTTTAGATAAGATTTTACAGGTTTCTACTTGCAGCTTGAAAATACTATTAGTAATTAGCCTGAGAGCTTGAAATGATGGAATTTTTTAAGCAAGGAGCATCAGATGCAACGAAATGAAAATACGCATAGAAAGAGACAATGACACGTAAAGAAAGCAACTTTTGAGATAAATAGGGCATTTGACTTCATCAAATTGAAGGTTGCTGCAGTTCTATAATCCATTTAGCTAGAATGTAGCCACAAAAAGCAAATATAAAATTGAATAACGGTGAAATTTTAAGGATATCAATGATCTTGAACTTCATACACGCTGGATAATAATTCAGGAACCTCCAAATATTCAAGCCTACCAAACTCGGTGACCACTGCATACCCAATCTATCTTACCTATCAGGATAGAATTGACCAACTTTGTAAACACTTAACTTTTAGCCTTCGTCTTCCCATAGTTCTAAATGCTTCTTTTGCTACACAATCCTTTATTTCGCATACACTGCAGAAAACATGCAGTCGGCACTCTTCGATACATCACTTAGGTGTACCCTTTGCAAAGTGCTATATGCATTTGGGCAATACATATGATCGACTTACCTCGCGCGCAATACGGTTTTCCTCCTGCTGAGCTGGATCTTGGATAGAATTTCCTGCTTATCAGAAATCTCTGTGGGATTCCCTTGCACGTATACTATGGTATAGTCTATCTATCGTCATTTTACAAATTGAGCCTCTACTATTCTGTCGTTTCCCTTTCATGATTCGTTTTGGATGGTAAAAAATTAAATAAAGTTACCGGAAACAAAAGTGAGTTTTTTTTTTCTGCTACTTTCTGTACTTATTCTACACGTATTTATAATTCGCTGGCATTGCTACATATTCTATCTTCTTAAAAAAACCATAGCTTTTGCCAAACCCTATTGCGTTCTCAACAGTGAACAAGGTGTCGAAGGTAGTGCACTGTTTAGTATTGCATAATGAATCACCATATGCTATTAAATGTATCGATTTGGCTAACAGGGGTCTCTCTGTTAAAACAAGTAACTTATCCATTCTGCTTCACTAACATATTAATAATAATAGTAAGTAGTAGCTAAAGGAGTAATAGCAACAGAGTAATAGCTTTAATTTTGATGTTATTTTCTGTGTATTACTGGAGGGGTCTTTTTATTATAAAGAATCTCAATGCGAGACTGATCAGAGGATACTGAGACGTGTTATCAAAGCAACCTAAATCTGCGTGATTTAGGTTAACCGTATTTAACCCTAGCGAATTATAGTCTAAATGTATTAACCTTCAAACTATAAATCAATATTGTAATATATCTACATGTATCTACATTTTTAAAGAAATAGAAGCAAACTATAAAAGAAATTGTTCAATAATATCCATGTCCGGTTTTTGAACTAATAAGCGTAGAAGTTTGCTTATTGTACTAACTTTTGTAACACAGAATGCCCCTAGATTTCTAAGCACGTTTTTCATTTTTCTCTTAGATGGTGAGATCTCTAATAACAGTTGTACGACATTCGCTTTAAGAACTCCTGCTAAGAAAACATTGTTTTTACGATCTCCTTCGCTTTTAGTTGTTGCTTTTATGAAAAATTTATACTTTCTGCTCCGTAAATGCTGCATTCTTCCTGTCGGCTTGCTTTTTTCAAAACTGATGCTATTATGACCTCCATTGTCACAGCAGTAAAAACAATAACAGTAATGATAATAATACAATAGATACAAGCGGTGCCTTCGTAATAATGAGAGGTGACATTGACATGCAGACAAAACAATAGAATAATTTTTATACACAGACATGCGTCGTCCGCGTAAGACTAAATTATGGATCATCACTTGCCATATTGCTTTAAAGGGGCAAAAACGAAGGAGAAGTACAGCTCCGGTTTTTCAACAACGCTCTCTCCCTGGCTTTCTTTTCTCCGCCTTGCTGCCTTTCTACTAAAGAGCTTATTGTGTGGACATTGTCGAACAAATTTTATCCTGGGGGTTCATTAATATTACTGTTATACTTAATATTATTATTTATTATTATTGTTATAATAATCGTCCTCTCAGGAATGACAACCATCAATATTACCGCCTATTATGATAAACGTGGGCAACGATTATTACGGCGATAGTGGGGCTTAGAGAGGATCCGCAAAACGAAAGGGCAACGATATTCGACGATTGCCTGTCCATTCACGGCTACCCCCGTGCGTCCCTTCCTTTCACCTCTTTTACCTTGTGGGTCAATGGTTGAGTCAAGGGTGTCAGGGAGATGACTAAATTGGTTGTTCATGTATAATTTACTTTTTCGACTTTTGCTATCTCGACTCGAGGGTGGCTAGCCATCCAAGCATCACTTCACAAGGTTTGAATGAAGAATCGCCGCGCGTTAAACACGAATGAACCTTTGTCGAACTTCTATTGCAATTAATTTATCACTCTTAATGACTCATTCTGATTAAGAAACGACAACTTATTACCATGTCAATGTATGACCATAAAAATGTTCATATCTCAAGAGCGTATTTTTCTACCACGGCGTGTTCAATGGACACGAATATTTTTGAGCTTTTCTCGACAACTAGTGGACATATTAAGTCGCCGCGAAAGATTCCGTTAACAAATAAATTCGGTTAATGTTCCAACTACTATGGGGCTTAACACTTCAGTCGTTAAATAATTCCAATTTTATATATATATATATATATATATATAAATGAGACGAGTGTAACCAACTATATTACTAATATTGAGTGTGTATGTGTGTTTATCTCTTTGTTGAATTCAAATCGTTTTCGTAGAGTGATCTTTGCGAACTTATTTATTTCAGGGCTGCTAGAGTTTCTACTAGAGATTTTGCCGATTAAATATATATCCTTTTTCTGGAAGAAAGGTTTTTCTTCCATTACATACAAGACGGATCTAAAACTTTCTTTAGCGATTTGCGCTATACGCGTTTGAGATTTCGTAAGTATTTTTTGCAAGTCAAAATGTGCACAACATTGGAATTGAACAATTACATTTTTTCAATTTAACAAAATTGTGATTTTTCTATCGAAATTATTTGGAATAAATGAAATATCAACCATCGCAGCGTATAGTTCATATTCTTTAATTAACTGAATCTTTTTTCTGGAAATACTTTTTCCTTTTCATATCTAACAGTAGGCGGGCCGAATCCCGTGGGCCTCTCTAGTAAGAAATAAGGTGCACCAATGAAGAAATAAACCAGAACCTAATATGGCAGTGAAATGTTCACCCGCGATGATGATTTGAATATTCCACAGGGCCGCGGTTTGTCGATTCCCTTCAACTTCCGAATACAACTCGAATCGTTCACAATTTACTTTTAAAGGGCCCTCCGAATAACAAATTTGCAATGTTATAAAAGCTTCAAATAGTCGTCATGTTATTTCAGAACTAGTTGCCATTCAAATAATAACGGATTGCATCTCTCTTCTCTTGCCCTAGGGAGATAAGTCGTTCACAAAAACATAATAATAACCGTTGTTTGAAATTGTAGATTTGGTGTTACATAAAAAGCAATTTTCACATAGAGCAGGTAAGACCCATAGACGTTTTGCTTCACAACGAAACGAGAATATGAGCTCCAAAGGAAGGATTTCTGTTGTAAAACAAACTGTTCGCAATCACTCGTTCTACCCACTCTGTTAATAGGCAACTTCAACAGGTTATGTTGAACGCATATCAACATAATGTTGACTGGCACATGTGCATTGTGTTGCTATTAATATAGAAGCAGCATGATGCAAAATATTTCACAAAAACTAGTTACGTTTGATATGTTACAGGTGTTAGATAAATTATGTAAGTGTTTCCTTGCTTAACTTCGGAACAAATGACGGTGTACATTCGAATGCGGGTGTGAACATACTTCGTTTTGCACTGGTAGCCAGCCGTTTGAACGGCCTAACGGGCTATATACCGGGCATAAAAGATGCAAAAGCATCAACTACATTATATCCACAGCATAAACAGTTGCAATATCTATAGATGTGTTTTGATTCGTCTGTATATAAAATATAGCAATGAGCTATCTATCTGTGCGGATTTTTTTGCTTTCGTACTCAAGTTGACTAAGGGATCAGACGGATCAAGCTCTAAAAGTGAGACAACAATACAAGCGTGCCGGGAATATTTTGTCGATTCCTAGTGTATCCGATCCGATCCTGAAAGCTGTCGGGCTTATTGGTCTAGTTTTTCGTTCACAATATTTTGGAACCATAGAGAACTCCTTTTAAATCTTAGCAACCCGTCCTCATGTTCTGCTTCTCATATGGACGCATACCGCTTCGCCTGAGTGACCTCCGTTGCGCTTCAGCGAAGCGTTTGAGTGTTATTACTCTGTTTCGCGCTCTCCTTCTACCTTTGTTGTTTGTGCACATCACCCTCCTATACTCTTAACGCGGTGACCATTTTTACTAAAGATGCACCTAGCTCCTCCAAGAGCCATTAAAGCTAATGCTCGTTATATTCAGACGCAATTGTGAACTGCCTAGGATAATTGACTCAGTACGCCCATCCACTCATTGTCCTTTGCAGTAACTCAAAAAGCAAAAACAATTGTAGCAACAACAAGGGCGAAGATAACACCTCATAATCTGCCCGTGAACGTTTTGCTTCGTACATTAATGTTTTGGAACTAAAGATTCCGATCTTCCAGCTTTCTAAAATAAATGTTAGTTGGCATCTTGATCGTATACTACTAACGTCCCTTTTTTCTTCCGATTTGGTTGGTTCTTCACGCTTTGGTCAAGATCACGTGTCTGAGAACTGACGACTGAATGTCGCAAAGCGGCATTGTCCTTGTTCGAGTGCTACTCTGACTGCCATGGTGCACACTGTATTGCAGTCTTGTTTAAACTTGCTGTTTCTCTTCGATTTCTCTTTTCCTCAAAAGCTCTGTTTGATCCGCCCTCTGCCAGGATCCGAGGATTGAAGCATCGTCGTTTTCGATATGTGTGTGTATGTATGTGTGTTTGCTCATCGCACAAAATGATATTCGAGACAATCAAGATTCGAATGAAGACTTTGGCTGTCGAAACTGACTTAGCCTCGAGAGCGGGTCGCCATGTCATGTGAAACCCCGTATGCGAAACCTGAGAGCTGGCGACATCGCCAAAACAGTTGTCTCACCCTTGCACACAGACATTACAGTCACGAGTGCGTGAACACTAGACTAAGATGAACATATAGCAATACATTTTTGGTTCTGCTATGTATACGCATGTAAAAGTATACTTTGCGCATGGAAACCCTTCGTATTAAACTATTAATAGTACTGAAAACTTTTTCAATTCCTTTTCAGCTTTTTCATTTACGATAGGTTTTCAGTGACGTAAGCTGGCCGAAAAGATTATTATTAGATTCGTGGTTTTATTCTCTTTCTCTATTATATTCTAAGCTTTATTCTCATGCTCGAAACTCCAGATAGTGCAGCGAATAATATTGCCAAAGTGCGTGCTGGTTTTGAGGATGGAACTCGAAGCTTCCTTCCAGAAAATAAGGTCAAAAGTAAAGTATCTTTACTTTTTGAAAAGCCAAATGCAAATTTCTACAGAAGTCGAATACATTTTTCGCCTGATTTATGGATTAGGTGTATATACGTCGAGGGAAACGATATCAATTTAATTAGCTTCTGTATCACCTAGTGACCGGTTAGAAAACAAGGGGTTACAACATTAAATTATCGATTCTTTGTACCAAATACTTCACAATGAAAAAAGTCTATTTTTTTCAGAAATATATACCATTTGTATTATGAGGTATAATAACCCGTATACAAATTAATAAAATTATTTTTTAGCCCACTGGGTTTACGTACCTAGACAACCTTTTGGAGATTGTTGAAAAATAATTAACGTGAACATACTATATGAGCCATATACTGGGCTGTTACCAATTGTTATTTGAATTATATTTAAACTTTTTTTTTATTACATTTAAAATTATATTTATAGACTAGTTTTGGCCGCGACAGTTTCCGCTGTCATGTTCAGGATGGACTAAGCTGAACATCAAACCGCCACACTAAATACGTATATATGCTAATGAATGTTGAATAAAGAAAGAAATTTACTATTCATTCATTGTAGCTTAATGGAATGATCGCTTCGTTAGATTTAGAAATTGTTTTCCTCTGACGGAGTAGTGTAACGGCCGTGTGCTGCGTGAATGGTATAGAAGCCCTGATGCGATCTGGTTCATTCAATAAACTGTTACTAAAATCCAAAGCGAAACGAATATCTAATACCTTAAGTTAAGCGCGCTCCTATCTTTGAAGTCGATTAATAGCGTTTAGTCCGTTCAGAATAGCGGTTTCATAATAAACACTCAATGAGGCAATCTATATGCAATGTGTACACAAAACAGAACAGTCTGTAGGTTGTCCCTTTTAATATTTTAAAGCGTAGGCTAGAATGTCATGGCTGATCAGCAGCTTTACTGAAACGGTGCGTACTGGCTTATAAACTGTTCCTTAAAATACGGTTGCCAATTTCTGCAAATAGACCACTGTAATATCGTAATTAAATATATTCATTTACGACTGGACATATTGCATTTTCTCGGAAATGCTAAAAAGCTGATTTTGCAAATTGATATAAATTCAAGTTTTATTATTACTACTTAGATAAAAATAATGAAATATTTGTTTTTAATAAGCGTGCAATATCAAGCTCGGTATTTGAAGAGAAGCGGGTTTCTAGGGGATTTATATGGCACTGAGAACAATCTAACAATTTGGAAACGTAACTACGTCTTACAACGTTACAAGCAGCAATGCAGCTAGTGAATTGCGATTAATAAGGGGTCGTTACAGCTTGTACTTTAGCATATGTTGTCGCCTGCTGACTTGATTGAATCGGTAACCCGAATTAGGCGAACGGTCCAGTGAAGCGGCCAAGAGCTTTACATCGACACCTCTGATGCAACCAAGTGGAAAACAAGCAAGTTACAACCCCATTGAACTAGTACCCCGCCTCAACGGTCTCCACACTGGAAGGCAAAGAGGAATCAACACCCGCCAGCTCCTAGCCACACAGCGTGAATAAACCTGCCTATCAAGAACTGGGATTCGACAACGCGAATAGATGTGTCTATGTATAAGGGTCAGTGTGCCTCGAAAGGGAGCTGTAGTGCTAGACACTAATGGCAGTACTGAAGAATACAGATCTGCACAAAAACTCACCTAAACAGTATAAAGATCATAATTGCATGGGCTAGCAGCAAACATGATAGTATTAGCTTTAGCTTTCTATTGTTGACCTTTATGGTAAATTTCGCTTTGCTTATAACTCTATGCAAAGGCTTAAAATCGATCTGTGTTGGCTCAATTTAGTGTACTACTCAAAAGCCCAAGAAAACGATCTAAGGAAAAATACCGCTTTTCTGAAAGCCATTGCGGATGATCCAGTAGCCGGGGGGTGAGTGTGGTTCGGCGGGAAGATCATTGAAGTCAGTGAGCTGCGTTAGAGTTCTCTAAATGAAGAGGTTGATTGTAGCTTGGGTTGGTGACAAAACTAGGGGATTAGAAAGCTTGTGTTTGCTTTACTTGTTGCCGCTGTCGGCGACTACTTTATTGTTGTTGTAGCAGTGGTAGCATAAACTTTTTAGGTATTGTGAAAGTATTGGCGTTATTAGTGTGCTCCTTGCGCAACTTTTTGACCGTGACCGGCGCACTATTCGCCCTCATCGGAAAAATTCGTTGTTGTGAGAAATGCAGCTGACTTCTCGGTAAGGATCATCCAACTACATCTATCTAGGCTCACTACATGCTTGAACTAGAGTCCGCGCGCTGCTTCGAATTCTGCTTGATTAAAGCTAAAATCTCCAAATCTGCAACCAAAGCAACGTTGTATAAAGGCTGCGCGGGACTGGATGTGTGTGTGTTACTCGTAAGAATTATATAACGTCATACGCACGCTACTGCTTTAGTGTACTCAAGAATAATCGCACCGGTAGTATGTTAATACTTATTGATTGCATGGTCTTCTTTTATGCAATACATATACATATAGAATACAATATATTGTTTATAGGCACGCATATGTAATGCCGGATCCAACTATTTCAAATCAACAATATATATAGCATTGCCGTTATTAAAGCATATTCATTTTTAATGATCAATTAAATGAATGATTGCTTTTGTAATTATTGAAAGATTGTTATGAAACCTCAAACAGTAGCTGGGCTGCAGTCCTTTGAGCAATGAATGTCTAACAAGTGTATGGAAGCCATTTTGTGGTCAATACTCCTTGCACTTTTAATGCCAGCATTAATGTGTTTTAGACTTGTGATCTTACAGAGAAGTGTAGTATACGTTAGCATTGCATTATGTTGATATATACAGGTATTCAGTCAAGAATAAATTGAAGGTAAAAAGTATCATGTCAAAGAGACCACTAGTACATGGGCAAATACCGAAGTTAAAGTCATAGTAGCATATAGAATTTGTGTGTTACATCATCTAAAACGCTTTAGCTTACTATAATAATAGACAAAAGCTATTAGGAATTCATTCCAAGTAAGACCTCTGTGTAACAGTACGATATCAAGTGATTGATAATTTTCATCGAGTTCACACTGCTTGCCTCTTATTGTTCTAACGAAACTATTCTCATAAACTTGAAAAGATAACATTGTTCTTCAGATTATTATTGCAATTCGAATTGCATATCTCTTACTAGTCCCTAAGCTCTATACCCTACTAAAGCAACGGAATCACTCAGGAATGTAGTCAATAACCAGAGACTCAATAGCTTCAATGAAGCGTCGCAGAGACTATTATGCCGCTGCTAGTTGGGGATGTGCCCAGGTGGGCGGCACCTCAACACAGCGCCTGTTGAATATCCTTCGTGAGAGCGATGCCATTATCCTTCAACTTAACTCCTGACTCCATTGTTCCTTCTTGGTCTCGATAAAAAAAAATACGCGCAGGGAACGGTGGCGGAAGGGGAATCGGGGGTTGAAGGAGAAAGAATGTCGCTTGCTTGCTGTTGCTGGCCCATACAGTGAAACCGTCAGAGTAAATATGAGTGACAGCTATGGAAAGTCGTTCGCTCATTTCGAAACGGCATACCTTACTGCAAGTTTGAATGCTACTTCGGAGGGTTGCGATAAATTGAAGGCCGGATATATGATGATTAGATCACATTTTCGAAAAGAGACCAAGGCGATGTGTTTAAACGCGAGAGCAGTGGTTCAGCTTCGTCAAAAATTATCAGAACGTGATATTCAGAGTGGTGGATTATCAGTGGTATTCAGGGAACCCCATACGAAGAAAAAAAACTAAATTAGAAGACAAATCTTAGCACAATGCATCATACACAGGGATTACGGAAGGAAATGTTACATTCTTGATATAATATTGGAACATATATTGCGAATGATACAGATTTGTGTTGCAGTGCTAATACCTGTACTGTGAATAATTCTTTCCTACGTCACTCGACTACTTGCAACGTCAGTGCTACTTTCTAATCAACCCTTGTAAATAAATAGATGGCTTATGTCACGCTCTTAAATACTCTAAGGTTTATACCTATAAACGGCGCGTTAAATGAAAGCCACAAGAATGTACAAATACATTCTGTATATACACTCATTGGTTGCTTGAGAATTAATCGTTAATTTAAAAAAAACTATTAAAGTCCTCTCATGTTGGTCTTATATATAACGAACATATATACAATATACTGAACAGATATTAAGCTAAGGTATAAATAAAATAAAACGTCATATGTATGTATTAACGCATCTGTTGTGGCAACGGCATGCTTCGTACAGATATATTCAAAGCTTGAACGTTATAGTAAGCTAGGCTAACTACCCTCCTTGTTATAGAGCAAAAATGTCAATAAACACCTATAAGCGAGGAGTCTCATTCTTCGCAAACAATAGATTCACGGTGGAGATAAAACCACATTAAATATGGCGAACGCTGAGTGAGTTCTCTAGTTCGAGTAGCCACCTGAGAATTTGTCTCGCGTTGTTGATGAACGCCTCAAACGCATCTATCACCATAAGTTCTTACCCTTATTCTGCCTATGTATAGCTAGGAAGACGACTACTGGCTTCAAAGGATTGCTTGATGGTGACACATCAATCCTTGCTTGAGGTTGTTGCACTCGTGTCAGTGTAAAGTTCAATTACTTCGCTGCGTAGCATGAGAAAGGGCTTACTTTAAGTAGCAATCGCATGACTTTAGAAGGATTAGACAGATCTCTGATGTTAAAAGATTCCGATATGCAGACATAGCTCTCTCTTCTTGACCGGGTCGAGCTTAAACAAGTTAAAACGTTTCTAGCAGGTATAGTGAGTGATAAATATCATAGGGGCATATCTGGCTACTTTTTGGCTTTTTGTCTACCCTTTGCTACTTTGAACCGTATTTTGTTGAACCTTACCAAAATGTGTATTTCATACTTTTCGTTCTATATCACTTATACCTAGAATACACCACTGTTAAACATTGCTATCGTTTGGAAAAGGTGATGTAAAATTATATTGGAGTTACAAATACTCACAGTTGTAATTTGGGAATATGAATAACAACCCTGAGTGTCCTTGGATATAGTACAACTGTATAATTTATATAAAATTTATATAATAATATAAAGATTTATATTGTTAAGACGGCGTAATTTAGTGATCGAGTGCACAAAAAGATGGCTCAGAGTTTCACTTAGTTAACCCTGACAGGCTAAGAGTGAGCGTAGTCATATAAATAGCTACATATTGTCTGTGTGTGTTCTTAGTCTATCTCGTTTTTCGATTTTATGACTGCGGGAGAGTTTCTAAGCTTGCAGATTTTTAAACTTATTAACATATTTTGTCCGGAAAGCCCAGAACTGCTGAAAAGATTGTACCTCAGAAACGTTCCCAATTTAGATGGAGGGTCCCACACAGCAGGTCTAAATGAGCATAATTCTTGGGTAGACTCGGATTCGATCTTCGACGTTCACGGAGACGTCTTCGGCTGTTCGTTCGTTATCACCTAAACCTTGATTGAAGGATAAAACCAAAATCACATTGACCTTCGAGAATAGTTGTGTTTTATTATGTCTATTTCTCCATCAGCCTTTCTTCGTTCTCAGCTGATCTTTTTTTGTTTTGAGAGCATTCGGTGGCGTTCAGTAAAAGCAGTCTGAAGTTCCCGAGAGAGATGCTGCCATGTTCATCTCTCTTATGATTGTTTGAATTTTACTAAAGAAACAAAGTACGCATACGCCGGAACTCGCGCCCAGATTATTTCACCGAAAGAGTTTTCCGTACATCAAACAACTAAGAACATATATCGGATTCGATGTCCACCTGAGACTCTGATTTTTTTTAAGTATTTAAGTTCTCAACTACAATTTACTATGGATCACATTTGGTTAGCGTGATTAAGTTTAGGACTTGTGATACTCGAGACTGGTTTTCAGTTTACCATAAGGATTGTTGCTCATTGCAAGACATCGGCGCTAGAAGATTGTAGCTCTTATAAAAACTTCGTAAGTGCCATTTCCTGTTACTAAAGATCACCATAGCAGATGATGGTTATAATACATTTTGTCTAAGTTATAAAAAAAACTTATTGCTCGTTTTTAATAATTTTATAATGGCTCTGCCATATAAAGTAATCCAGATAACCCGAGAGGAATCGTGATTTTTAGAAGACAGAAATTTTTCAGTTTGTTGTTATGATAGTATCTCTCTGAAATCTCTATTAGATCTGACGGCATACCCAAAATATCCTTGTAAACGAAGTTTTACCTGTCTAATATGTTCCCGAAGGGACTAATTCTGTTTGTTTTCGCTGGTTTTGTGTTGAATCTATCGAACTCGAAATTGATACATGACGTAATTAAAGTATGTGACGGCGTTTTCATCCTTCCAGAGAAGATAGAGAAGGAGCTAGTACAACCGTACGTCCTTAACCCGGTAGGTAATGTAAGCACTAACCAGAAAATAATTACGGAAAGATACCGGTGCATTTACTTTCATCTTCTGTACCGGATTTGTGATGTGTTAAACTGTCATTTATTTGCTTTGAGATCTAAAGGATAGCCCATTTCGAAGTTATCTGAGCAGACCCTAGATTGCAAATGGTGCAAGATCTAGTAAGTTTTGATGGAAAAAAGCGAAACAAACTTCTTTACGTACTTTTTGTGCCAGCACATAAAACGATTTATATTTATGATCAATAGTAGAAGCTATCTATTATTGATAATGTTCGGTACTTGAAAGCTAATCTAGAAATTCGCGTAAATACCTGCTGCTAGTATTAATTTAGTCCCTCGTGGCAAGTCCAAAATTTTTGCAGATTAATGGTCCCGTATTCAGAATACAAACCACGTCGAGTTTTTTATTATTAAAAATTACACAGTTTTGTCATCTCCTACTATGTAGCCCAGACAGTAAAATCTGCTGTCTCAGAAAACAATAACCCTATACTAAACAGCGATGGACAAATTACTATCGGCATTGTTCTATTATAAACAGGTATATCCAATAATACTAATATTCGGTGGTAGATGAACCATTATTGATAATAGATAAATCTACACTTGGAAAATTGAACTTACAGTGGAAGTAGCATCTGTTTCAATTGCACTTTTCCTAACTGAAAGCAGCTTATGTAAATGTTACTGCCAATTTACAGTACTTTTTCATTGTAACGTTGAGACTATAGGCTGCTACGATTTATGCTGTTTGGGGAAAGGAAAATTATTTTCGTTAGTTATCTAGAATTGTAAACCATTAACATACCGGTGTACCATTCATCTACAGGTGAATTAGAGCCTTGTAAGTACGTTCTTTTTATAATCGTTATATAAATATTTTTATTATTTACTAAAATACTCCTACAGAATAACTGAGAACTAGAGTGCTTTCTTTTTCACTCAATTTTCCCACAGTTTCTTCAATAATATTTCAGTATTATTCTTGATTCTGAATACCCATGTTGCAGATAAGTGAAGCACCTGGAAATTATTGGTTGATGTCACCAAACCACGATGATTCCATCCCATACTTCGCAATTACGAAGATGACACTGAATGGCCAATCATTTCTAGTATTCGTGCGCTTAACAGACATGATCATCGAGCAGGCAAAAATCAACTTCGGCCAAATACAGTTGGACTCTTTAACGATGTTCAACTTTGTACTTGCGTTAAGTAAAAAGTGCATTCGCAGCGGCGAAATACCGTCATTAGCTATGGATAAGAATTTCATCGTTGCTGATACTCGACATTTAAAGGTTATTTTCATACATTTTGTTTTAATACGATTTTTCCTTCAATTGAATATCAGAAATTAATTTTTTTGTGTAAAAAAAAAAAATTTGTATCAAAATCTAGGCAATCCGTGACGGAAAAGTACTCGAATCGTTGAATGCCAGAGCCATGCTCGTGCCTAAAGATTTGCTGGATGGAGCACCTGAACCTATGGACACCCTTTTGGTTCTTTATGAGTTCAATAACTAAAGCACGCATCGTTGTTAACATGGTCCAACTGACAGTGTAGGCTCTAATGCGTTTACTATGGAGATAAGCAACTTGAGTTCCTAAAAATAAAATATTTTATGTTAAATTTTCTTATTCTTTATGACATTGGAAATTCCGGTATATTAATGTCGGGTTACAGCGTGTAGCGAATTGCAATGATAATATTCGCAATGGCCGGAAGCGGTAGTTCCAGCAGATGTATTTTGCAGGACCAGTCGCACACTGAGTCACACACACACACAAAAAGAATAACTTCCGAAATTTGTACCTACAGCTATTTGAGTTCACAGTTAAAAATAACTGTGAACTCAAATAGCTGTAGGTACAAATTTCGGAAGTTATTCTTTTTAAGAGGCAATTTTAATGTTTGGGAAAAATAAGTATCCGTTTGGCGGAGGAGACGAAAAGTCATTAGCTAAGATTGTTTCGTTGCATGGACCTTTTTTTCCTTGAAAAACTACATGCAAGATTTAACTGTCGACAATTTCGAAGATGTCCTGTTGCGACGATACAGGGAATTAAACAAAACTAGGACAAAGATAGATGTAATGTTCACATTAATGGGGAATATCAAAAGCAAATACGAGGAATTCGCAAAGAGAAGCACAAAAGAATAGTGTGTTAACGTTGTTAAGACACTGTTAGATAGGAAAAATTTAAATATATCCATGGTACAACTACATTTTCAGCTAAACAATTTCTTTGTCGTTGTTTTCTGTTATTAACATCAAACATACTATTTAGACATAGATTCTTATTTAGTTTAACTATGATCTAGAATTCCATTTCGCTGTTCATAGTTGCTTTGAGTAATAATGAGAAGTGGGTTATATAAGTGATTGCTCGTCGTGATGCTGCCTAGGTTATATTCGAGCTACTTTTTCTGTTTTGTTATCGATGAACTGATGTGGCGCAGTCGTCCATATATCCCAAAGCACCTTCTCCTTTCAACCAAGCCGTCACTGCCTCCTTTCTATTCTATTTGCTGACTTTGACAGCACCAACCTCCGTCGCGATGTTAAGTCCTGAAGGTTAGGCGTACCGTTCTTGTTTCCGTCGTAGGCCTTTTGGTTCATGGTTATGGCATCGGGACAAATGAATTAGGCCAGAAAGCTATTTTTGTGAAAGGTTATCGCAGAATTCTTTTATCTAGTTATTTCCTGATTTGGTAGAGAAAAGAGTGCATTGTCGCCTTATAGTTTGAGTACACTGTAGGCACACGGACGCTCCCACTTGCCCGCAAAAAATGTTATATATATGTATCTTTACATACAAAGATACAACAAGATAATTCATTGTATGTATGTGTGTAGGCAAGCGGAGACGTCCGTGTGCTTAGTGTGTAGTCTTACTGCAAGGCGACAGCGTGTACTATTAAATATTTTTTATTAGTATAAGATATCGTATGTTATTAAGTATTTTACGCAATGATAAGGAGTGACCGCTACCTTCCTCTACTACGAAAACCTTTGAGTATGTCCCTCCTAGTTAAAGACCCTTTAGCTGCAGTACTAAAGGTTGCATCTATTTTTTTCGAACACGTCTCTTTTAACGTAATCATCTTGATCTGTTGGCTGCAGGAACATTTACAAAAATATATTGGATTAGTTTCATTCAACTTTGAATCAGGTACCAGCGTCATCATTCCGAGCACAGCTGCTTTATAAAATTTACTTTAAAAAACGTTTAGGGTTAGAATTTAAGAAAGTTTACGGTTCTCCTATATATATATATAGCTTGTGCTCGTGGACGTGATTCCAGGCAAAATATCGTATAATTTTTTACTATGGCGGTTAACGATTATTCAACATTTAATACCTACCAATACAAAAATGAGTAGAAGTAGAATTTAAAGTTATCCTAGTAAACCTAGAAATGGCAGTATTTTTCGAACACTGATCTGAGAACATAGATAGAGAACATGATAGAGAATTTAATGTTTGTTAAAATTTATCTTAGAAAAAATATTCCTGTAAATAAAAGCGCCCGCAAGATGAATACCAAACAAAAATAAATTAATTAGTTGAGCGAAAACCTTGCAAAGCTGGAAATATAATGAGTAAACATTAGCATATCTATTGAAATCGTTGTGCACTTTTTAGAAATTCTGAGAACCTGCAATCATTTGTATATGAAATATGTTTAATGTTTTCATGAATATTCTATTACATCAGAAATTTCTCTTGTTGAAAGTTTCTATGTCCATCTTACGAGCATGTGGCACAAACATATATTTAGTTGAGTGACATATAATGAGAACTATATATATAGAAAACAAATTTTGTGTTCGTCTTCTCAAAGTACTGTCAAAAAGCGTTTTCGTATTTCATTGAGTTCATTTCTAGTCGTAGCGGGTAACATCGGCTTATAAAGACCGTGTTACAGAAATTGTACGTCCATAATTCTTATTATTATTATTATTGTTTTAGAGGTGAAGAATCATATATATTAGAGAAAATTCAGCTAGTGGCTTTTTTTTAATCCACTGAACTTAGACAACATCTAGGCATAGAGTAAACCCTTGACATTTGGCAGGTTTATTTGAAGAAATTTAATTATCTAGGTACGGGCAAGCCACCCTCATCAGTTTTTTCTCTACACTACGTGGTACCGAGGTCGACGAGCGGTCACAATTTGCGTCTCTTCTTCGCGCACAAGCTAATTTTAAGTAGCTTTTAATACTATTATAGTTTAATGGTTGACACCTTTTTATCGAGATGAACATCTTAGTCCAAACATTTGTACTGAGAACTAAAACTAAACTAACGATGTTTTGAATACCAGGTAGTTGCAAGATAATCTGTGGAAAGTTAATAAAGTATTTGTGACAAAGTTGTCTCTCGTTGTTGGCATTTTCGCACCACTATTGCAACCATGAAGACTAAATCATTGACTAAATCATTAATAAACCTGCGTTTAACTTTTTTAATAAAATTGAACGCATCTATAGTAAAGATTTCACAAGCTATGCATGTTACAAACTTTATAACAGTATGAAAAACTACTATTCTAGTTATTAATGATGGCCTATCAAGGGAACACCTATCTGGTTTTGACGGAATACAGGGTAATCCAATATACACATGGTTAATATCCACTTTGGTCCGAATATAATATTTGCAAAAGCATGCATAAAATAAGTTTCAATTTACAATTTGCAGGTGGCATAGTTATCTTAACTGAGTTTGGCGTGTTCCTAGTTGAGAATATTGTGTTTATTTCAAACATACACTATTTATTAAGCCAAGCTACTAATGAACTTCTAAAGGAATCAATTGGTACACCAAAGCATTTATCAGCACTGTCATGGTTTTACGAGATCACAACTGCCACAAAGCCGTATTTCCAACCGTCGACAATAAGAGTGTATCACTGAATTATTTCTGATGTATTACGCAGGCACACTCGATTAGAATATACTCGAAATATATAGATTCGACGGCCATGAAGCAATCAATTTTAAAACTGGTGCCAAGTCACAGTCCTTTTGATGATCATAACAAATCTCATATGGGTTGCGGTTTTTTTTTAAAGTCAAACCATTGAAGGTAGTATATGTATGTTTATTATGACAACGTAATCTAAAGTATATGCGTTAGCCACACAGACCGACCCCCGCTCTATGCCCAAGAGAGTTACAGGCAAAATTTGCGCGATGGTTTATCTAGTCCCGAGAAAAACGTACACCGAACACTCTCTGAAATGGAGGCTTAGAAGGATTTTGCAACGTTCCAGAAGTACAAAGTTCCAAACTCACTCCAGTCCACTTCGGGACAGGCAAAACGCGATTTCTTTTCTTATAAAACAGAACATTTGGACGATTTTTATTCTATTTTAACCATCGTCTTCTGCCAACTGGAATGAAAAAGGCGCAAAAAATAAGTGCAGCTTTACGGTATATTTAAAACCGACTTGGTTTTGAATCTCAGCCTACCCAGAGCAACCAGTGAATTTTGCTAAAGACAAGCTAGCAGAATCACTAGGGTAGCTGCGCTGGCACCAGTGTATGATGCACTGGTTGCAGTTGACGAGTTCAATGGAAGCCATCTATAGTACTCGACATACTTCAATATTCCTTTCATAAGTACGGCCCGCTTTTGACACGCTACACCTTCGATGTGGTAACGACCTGATGATTGGCGCGAAGAGGCCAGTTGATCCCCTTTTTCAAATCGAATTCTTCTATTCATATATTTTAAAGATCTTTCAGTCTATAACTGGTTATGTGGGAAGTTCCCTTCACGTATTTTAGCCTTGACACATTAGTCGATAATGTTCCCGCGAGGAAAGCTCTAACCTACAAGCTAACGATAACCACATAATTAGCTGAGCTTAGGTAAGTGATGCTGTTCGGAGACCGGCTTATGTCTTCCTCTAAAATAACATTTGTCGCCTTTGGTAATTAATAATCTCTGTCGGTTCGTATTATTATCGTACCTTTAAGTTTGATTTAGAACAACTAACTTTGAATATTTCAACCACTTTAAACCGTTTATCTTGCGCTTTCTCAGTAGTGTTCGGCGAGCTGTTATAGTTATTTGTCTAGCTAAAAGTGTCTAAAATCACATGCAAAATTTGTAACCTGGAAAAAAAACTGCTACTTTACTCAGGCAGATCTTACGACTGCGAATATTTCTTCGTTTTGTTAATGACTATGGTTCAAATATGCTCGCTCTCCGCGCAGAACCCAGATAATTGACGCATGAAGGTGATGAATTCGAATGTATTCATGAGAAGTTGAACGACCTTTTAAGCGAGTTGCAGCCAACTCTGATTCAACTGCACCTTCCTCCATGAATAGATGTACGATTACGAAGCGTTTCCCTTCGTATCGGAGCCTGTTAGTTAATTAAACTAACACACACAAAGCACTTTGGAATAATGAGTTCGGCACAAGCAATGCACATCGCATTAAAAATAGCTAACATCAGTTTAAGCGACACTGAACAAAGTACTATTACTTTTCAAGTATGACTTTTGGCTGTAGTGCTTTGCTCTGCTCAGGTCAAAATTTTATACTAAATAG
>NW_019213661.1:121062-238110 GCF_002532875.2 Varroa jacobsoni
TTTACATCTGCACATTTTTATTGGGTATAAGCAAAAGCACGAATGCGTTCATCCGAGGTTAACGCCATTGGAGAAGAGCTCGTTGGAAGGAGGTTCTAAACAAACTTACAGCCATGGCGGGAAACGATGTGTTGTTATAGGAACTTGATTATTGGACACCTATAATTCTTCACGTCGCGTGAACTCCCATCAAGATTTAAAGATATTTAATTTTTTGCCTGAAGTCGATGCTTTACGACGTTAATGTGTTTCTTAAAAACCTAGGATATCCATGGGGCAAACCGTAAGATTTTATATTTAATACTTAATAAAATATATTAAGGCTTATATTGAAAACCTAAAATTCTTGCAAAATTTACCAAAGCAGTTTGAAAATTCAGCAAAATATATTTTGTAAGAAGAGTTTTCTTTCTGATAATTCTCTATTTTTGATATAGAAACTAATGGCCATTCTTCGCAAAAAAAAGTACATTTAGCAAATTAGGTTGTCGATCAATTATTTACTACTTTTCGCGCCTTTTTGTATTTCCAATACCAGGAATGTTTACCTCATTTGACCTGTAACCAATTCAAAATTTTATTCGGCTAGATTTTTGTATGAAGCGTATTTGAGCAGTACTTTTGCGAGTCCAGATTTGCCAGTATCCTTTAATGCACAATTACTAGCGGCTAGTTTAGCTCCTGAACTGAAAATGTAATTAGGTTAAGTAGACGTAACATTAAACATGACCATCAGGGATAACGCTTGTAGCATACTCAAATATTTTGCATCACATATTTATTTTGCTTAGATAGAGCTTTAAAAACAACGAATAAGGTTAAAGTTGATTTAAACTTAGCGCTTCGTACACATCATGTAAGCGTTCAAAAAATATAAAATAATAAACAGTTGCTAATTTAGACGAAATTGGTTAGGGTAAAAAGACCCTAGTCGTTAACTGATACACATACCCTTTCCGATACTTCATTTCAAAGGGTTATTCAAATACACATTTTCACTGAAGAACTATCACTACTTCATTAGACGGCTTACCATTATTAATTCCAGAAAAGCCAAAAGGTGAATACACCGAATATAATACTAGACCCAACTTTTTTGCGTTGCATACTGACCGCCAGATCTGGCAGTCAGTATGCAACGACTTAAAAAAATATTGTTAGGCCACGAATATAATTGCCACGAACAATTTCTACATTTTTTAGTGTAATTATAGAGCCACCTTTGTTTATGATATTATGGCTAGCCAAATGACGCCTATGTGTTTTATTACATTATTATTCCTATCATTTAAATACCTCGAGCTAGGTGTAGCTTCAATCTAAAATCCTAATTAGTCGCATTTGTGCAGCCCGCTATTTGTATCTGAAATGTTGTAAGCATAGGTCAATAATTTAATTTCAAACGACTCCTAAAAAAGCCTAATATAGTTTGTGGTTTCCATGAACGTTCAAAATATAAGAGTTTAAAGTAGACATTTATTGGTAAATACGGTTGGAAAACATTTTATTATTTTAACGTATTAACGTAATTTTATTATTAAATAAATCGAATCTAATCTCTTATCCATCATTGAAGAAAGAGCTTAAGTCCAAATGCTACGTTAAACCGTCCTTAAGCAGAAATTGAAATCCGCTAATTCACACAGAAAGAACTAGAAATTACTAAAATTTAACAAAGTATTCCTGCAAAGCTTCTATTCTGTATTACCTTTGCAAAATTTTCCCAGCCATTTTACTCCTCCTAGAAAATTATATTTTAAGTTATGTTGTTGGGAGTGTCTGCTTCCGATGAAATCGTTTAGACACGCTTCATCAATCGCTTGCCACTAATATCGTAGGAAACCAACGAAATCTCTCAATGAATATAATCGAAGATGCTATGTAGAAACAACGCATTACGCGTGCTGTATTTAAAACATTGAAATCCATAATTTCACTTTTCAGAGTGTACGAGGATCGTGTAAATTATGACGACACGTTAAACTGTAATTGTAATTGAAAAAGCTCCACCGGTTGAAAAAGGACAGATGCGTTCACAACGATAACGAAGATATTGGGAGTTAATTTTCCGGTCGACTAATTCCAAAATTCGAAATCTTTACAGCGACATCCACTCCCAGATTACTCTCTTTATTTCATCGGCCGCCTCTTTCACCTCCCTCTCATTGCTGGAACTGCGCTTTATCGGCCGTAGGCGGTCATGGAGCAACCCACCCCTGCGACGGCTTTTGCTAAGTGAAAGTAAGTACACGCGTACGCACACATAATGTCCTTATAGGAAAGTATAACCGTCAAAACGAGATGCAATACACGAATAGAGAAAGACGGAGGGGAACACTGCAAGCAGGCCGCTGGCCGGCCGAACTGACGGACAAGAACACCGGTCACGACACTACGCTAGGCTACGACAAGGCAGATTCACATGCAAATTTAGCTGAGACTGCTGCTTCGACGATTTCAGCTCAGGCCACCAGTAGTAGTAGTGGTAGTTGTTGTTATGGCGGTCATCGAGTGTATGGCTGCCGCGGAAAGGAACAAAGGCGGTAAAGAGACGTGGATTCAAGTCAGCAGCAGAATGGAAGACCGACGTAGATACGGGTTCGTTGAGAGCGATAGATCGGTTTGCTGAAAACGAAAATAAATTTGGACCATATAATTTTGATGTCGCCTTTGTTTTCGGTTAATCAGTACTGTTATAGTGATAAAAATTTAAAATGTTTTCGAATTATTATGGAGTGTGTCTTTGATGTAGGATACTACATTGCCTTTTAAGTGCACTGGGTCAATGGTCATTGTCATGCCTGTAAGAGGTGACTCTACCAATGGGAATGACGCAGCCTCGCTCAGAGAGAGAAAAAAAAAGAGAGAGAGCGAGAGAGAGGGAGAGAGAGGAAGATGACTTCTTTATTGCCAGTAGCATAATGACTCCGACCTCCATTTTTGTAGCAATCAGCTACCACATTCACATTTGCAGCTAGGATCTAAACAATAGAGCTTTATTGTAGGAACGGGGAAAACTGCGAGAGCGCTGTTTAGTCAGACAGCGAGTGTTGTAGCCAGAGGACGCCGTTATTTGGTGCTCAAATAGCTGATCGCCAGTGAGGCGGCGACTTCCTAATAAGTAAGAGTCTACATAGTTCTCCTGCGTCTATGAAGTGTATATCTTGAAGGATGACACATTTCAGTCGAACTTAACTGGAGGCTCTCAGGGTTGAGACAACTGTATTAGGTTGTGCAATTTGGCACGCTTGTCAACCGCACACGACATACGGCATATTATAGACGAAGAAGAAATCCATATTCGTTTACAGAGCACACAATAATAAAAAATATATATATATATATATTTTTTTTTTTTTATATATATATACATACACTCATTTGTGATTAAACTTTGCATCAAGCAAAGCTTCCATTTAATGTGCTAAAAAGCTTACCTGTTACAAATAGATGTCACCAGTTTTTTTTTTTTAATAATACGGCGCAGAAATCAGAACCTTTCGACCATAAGATTCTTTATTATAGAATATTTGTGCGTTGCCGCAGACCTACACCGAATAACAGTATTTAGGAGCGATCATAATCGCCGGCGGTATCAGAATTAGTTTATTCAGACAACATTAGTTCAGACAACATTGAGAGCATGAGTAATATGAAATCACGGTTTCGGGGATGACGTAGTAAGATTTCGTGTTTGTTTGCTAAACTTGAAAAACGTGTGATAGTCTGGATCCGAATCGGAGCGCGGACATACCTCATTTCGTGCTAGGAACCAGCCGTGTGGTCGAGTACTTAACGGCAGTGCTGGACGCAAAACTTCAAGCATTTAATATGTGATGACAACAAGAACAACCTTGGATAGTGTATGCAATTCAAGATTCATTTAGCTTAGAGAATCTATTCTATCCGGTCTTAATTAACAACTGATCTATTTTGGTCAGATCTGGTGATCTATTGTAGGTGTATATGGGCAGCTACTGTTCAATGACTTACAGCCTAACAAGTTTTTTCTGCTAAAGTTAGTCAGGGAAAACTTTTGGGTTTCTGACAACAAACGACGGTTTGAAAACAAGCTTTTTGACGAACCGTTTAGTTCTTTTTCTTCGCACTAGGAAACCCCATATGTATAGACACGCACCACTGTGCATTCATTTTTGGCGTGCATTCAAGCTCGTGCACTCTTCAGGTCTACTTGCAGTCCAAAGAAAAATTAAAATTTTTCAGTGACGGCGGAAGAAAAAAGAGGATATTGCGGTTAAGAGTGCTATCATGTAACAAATGAATGTTACGTGCTTAGGTGTAGTTAGACGGCATCTAGATTATAAGTCTAGGGAGTCATTGGTGTGGATCTGTTAACGTATATGTGAGTGATATATGAGAATGGCAACATTTCGAAGGCGAACGCAAATAATTTAACATTTGAAAAACTATCAGTTAGGTAGAACATGATCGTTACAATTGATGACCGCGTCAGTTTCTAATTCTTCAAAGACTGGGAGGAAGGGTTTAGTATGAGTCTTTATTTTGCGGAAACGATACGCATTCATTTGTGTCACTTATCGGTATATAAATATTACAAAAGCGCCGTTATCAACATTATGTAACATTATAACTATGTCGATTATTAGCTTTCTAAATGATTAATTGCTCGAATTAGGTGTGGTATATGGTACATCGACACATCACAGGGATTAAGGAAATAAAAATTAAAAATTTATACGGAATTGCTTTCAATGAAATGCTTTGGAGCGATCTTATGCGACATGCGACCAATAAAAATAAAATTAATTTCAAGTAATACAGTTCAGAATGAAGCTAATAGAATTAAAAATAGATAAAAAGTACATTAGTGCTTCAACTATCTAATCATATTTATTGCCGCCTTCTTGAGGTAATCCGATTGTATATCCACTTCTTCTAAAGTTTGTCCTTGTATAAATAAACATCTCGATCCAGTTTCATCTGTTTAGCCATTTATATTGGACATTCTGAAATTCGTCTAACTTTGGAATTCCAACGCATCTCGCAGATTGACTGTATTAAATTATTATGATCGCATGGTTCGACTTTGCACTGCGTAAGAAAATTTGAAAAACTCAAAGTATAAAAAGGACACTATGTTTTTTGCTATTTTCTTTTCATTATACGCATGTTTTGCTGATCTTGATAACTCTTATACTATTTTGGTAGTTACTCGGAAGCTTGTGTGCCCAAAAGAACCTGCAGACTTAGGAAACCTGATTATGAAATTTAGAAGTTCGAACTCAAAATGATTTCGACCTTGTCGCCGTTTTTTTTTAATCGTTCAGGAATCTATCTTTTTTAAGGAACAATATTACCCGCGCAGCTGTTGGTTATACTGCTGAGGCCTGGTAATAATGTCTTTGTGATAAACAAATTATGAGGTAGAAAATGAATTCAGTGGCACATAAAGTAAACAGTTTTTTAATTTTTCACCCTTGAAACGAAATCTAAAAGCTATAATTATAATTTGAGGGTTTGGCAGATTGTCATCCTAGCTACTTATATATGATGACCCTACTTTATTAGCAACTATTACAAGCTATAAAGGCAATACTATTTTATCAACCTGGGTAGTTCTTTTTCCAAGATTTTAACAGTCACTATAATATGCCGGAGTGCAGCTCAGATACTATTATAGTAGAGCAAATTTAATCGATATATATATATATATATACTGCATTGTATTGGATGAGCTCAACATTTGGCCCTATTTTTATTAATTTCTTATTATTTTGTAGCTTGTACAACCTGTTGATCTCCAATGTTGATTTCGTGTCCGGTAAATAGGAGGCTTTCAGTTTTCTATTATATTCTGTGTTTTATGTGCTCGCGCAATTATATTGATATAGGGCAGGCAGGCTATAGTTTTATGAATGTGTATATATCTATTCAGCAGTAGCCGGACTTGGCTGAGAAGGTTTCTTTACACCTTAAGTGTGCTCTCTCCAGTAGAAGTCAAAGCCACTTTCTAATTTATTTTTCTAATGTTCTCTATAGATATTTTTGGTTGTAATCTAGTTCTAAATCACACAGACCAATTGTGTCGCTGTTGAAATAGTCTTAGAAAAAAACATGCTCAATTTCAGTTTAGAAGCACGTAGACAATAAACGAATCGACTGGATAACAGATTAGGTAATGTTTGAGAGTAGCACATATAATGGTACATGTAATGGTACAAAACTTATCAACAACTGTGTTTCCTTTTACAAAAATGAGTATTACAATAGACAAGCGAAAACTCTTAGTTATTCGGCCATTATAACAAGAATATTTGTTTTAAATATTACGCGTACATACTCTACTTCGACCGTAATCTTTTTCCCCTCAGTACGCATTTATACCATGTTGCTAAGTAAAGGCTGTTTTTCGTTATTGCGTTAATTCTTCGTTTGCTGATAGCCAATGCCTTTCCTTAGCTTTATATATCTGTTCTCATTGTGTTAATCCAATCACAAAATATTGCCAGAACTCGGATTCCAAAGATGGCTATACCGGGCAAAAAAATGAATTAGAGACGTTGACTTTACACCGATGTTGAAAAACTACAGCAAGAACAACCCAAGCAATTACTTTGCGTGAAGTGAGCATTTCAGAGCTAAGCAATATAAGTTTATATAAAAATTATCGTGCTTCAAAAGTAGACAGAAACTATCCTCGCCAAACGTCACAAGCCGAGGGGGAAGGGGCTTTAGGTCAAAATTGTAATTTTTAAACTTCGCAAATTTGTGAGTCGTGCTCTCAAATATATTTATCGCGCGTTGCGTAAGCACTCCAGACGTTACGTTGGCACTTTCTCATGACAAGTATAAGACAAACCTGACGGAGCGTCAAAATGATCATGTTTGAGGTCTACCCGATATACTCATAAGCAAACGAACAATGAGCAAAAAGAACGACTGAAAAACAGCCATTGGCTACGTCATACTCTAATAGCAGAGGTTAACATGTACTTATAATCACTGAGGCGTTGGTAGGTGTGTTTTTTAAAGACTACATGTTATATTGTACGTAAGGAAACGCACTCCCAACTCATAAGCAAATATTGTGATATATATAACACTTCTTAGCTGATATAAACGTTTTAAATTTCCACATTAAACAAAGCACCTCACAATATATCTCTTTTTTTGTGATTTTTTTCTCCTTTCGAGTCGCCTACTTGTGAACGTGGTTTCTTCACGTTGATAGGAAGCGAAGCATTCCCCAGTCGGTCCCTTATTCAAATATCGATTTGGCTGTGTTCATTTTCCTACTGGCAATCTTTCACCTACAATTCGCCAGCCTTCAACAGTTGTTCTTGAAATTTCCTTCAAAAAGATTTGGGAACAGGTCTCGCCGCCGGCGTTAAAATATCGAATTCAAGATAGTCTCTAGAGAACGAAATTGCAAAACGAAAGCCTTTGATATGGCATGGCTTTGTTCTAAAAAACAAAACATTTTCACATACCTGACAGTAAACTGCTGATAAATAAAGTGTGTCTTCATCAAAATTTAGATGTTGCTGTAAGAATCACGTCTGAATCACGATTGAAGAAGGACTGAAACATATTTAGTGACACATACTAACATTTTACAAAAATTAAGATACCGATGTCTTAGGACAAGTCAGAACAAAAGGCTTTGAGGATCAGCTAAGTAGTAAAAACATGCCCAAAAATAGGCTAATTATCAGTCGTAGATTTATGTATAGTAACCTTAACCAGGCATATTACTGTCTACAAATTCTGAACGATAATGTGTATTTTACGACGATAACGTTCTGCTAAAAATATTCTGCTGCCGTTTGCTAAACTGCTAGCATTCGTTTCGAAACAAACACAATATAAGATGAAGAATGTTACAACAACTATTGTATTACATATACAATAAGTGGTACAATGGGACTCAAAAACCTAAGAGTCAAATTAAGTGGATAAGAACGGAATGTCTGACTACATTAAAGGGTTACACCATTTGATGTAAAAAGGAAGCACAGGTTTATCTTAAAACAAACTGTGCAATGGCATTTCACTATTAGCCATTTTGAGCTGTCTTGTTTTCTTTCAACTTCAATTGTTACGCGATCAAAACGATAATCAGAGTTAGATGGCCCTTTTGACGTCTTCGTGGATATGCGAGACAGACATGACGCTTTCAAAGGTTAACGCAGTACAATAGGCAGGTCTGCATCTTACTGCTCCGTAATGTACCGTTACTTTCTAATAAACATCTGGCACGGTAGAATATCTTCGTTTATAGAGTTTACTAAATTTGTACACATAAAAAGCCATAATTGACAATCTCATACTTGATCAAAATTAAAATCTCGAGATCATTGTACAGTAAGAAAATGTGACGCGGGCTCTACATGGTAAAACGAGTTAAAACAGTCTATTTGCACTTCTACGAAACGGCTTATATAACGCAGCATTTGACCTTATACAAACACAATCAGCTAATTTAAAAAAATATTTTCTTGCATCTAGATTTACCAGAATCCTTCTTTCTAATTTTTGTTTTATTTTCCCACGAAAATCATTTACATGGACCTTTCTGGATTTGTGATATCGCCGTAGCATGAGTCGGTAAGCGTTGTATAAGAAGTGCTGGTTTCGAATTTCTATACCACTTACACTGTTTAATTTTTGCTTGTACTAAATCGGTAAAAGTGCTCTCCAATTTTTTAAAACACTGATGATTTTTTATCCCTTTATTCCCTTTCATTAAATATCTGAGGTGCAAACTCCAAACTATCGAAAAATAACGAGGATAATTTAAGGGGTTTAGTAGTTACTCGCAGATGTTTCTCCTTCGAAAATATCTAGTTTTGTAAATGGCATTGTGTCCGTGCGTTGCGTCATGTATGGTCATCATTTACGTACCGCTATTCATAAGTACTATGCCTGTTTAGGCTGTTGCAGTAAATCACACGTCCCGGCGCCAGCATGGCTCTGACCTACTCATGATGATCACTAAACTTCAACTCCTAATCTGACCTTCAATAAGTTTCCTGGAACTTAGTCAGTCCATACTGCTATTTACTTCGCAGCCCGATCTGACCCGCAATTAAGTGAGTAAAGATGAGGCTCAGGTAGATAGTGCGAGTCTACGTATAGACAAACCACTGGTTCAACCTTGAGGTAAAAAACTTTTTTCTTTTCGAAAAAACAGTGAACCATTTCCAATGTTTGCAGTTACATCGTCATACCGTTGTATACAGCAATTGAAGAAGACTTTATAATCCAACGAACTCGTCTGGATCTAATACCGTGTGCGCGCAGCCAGTTTGACAAATAGCATGAACGGTCTGAAAAAAAATAAAGTAAAGGTCAGTGTGTTGCTAGGCCCGAACATGCGTAATACTCTTTACGAAGAATTATACAAATATATTTGACTCCGTAGTATTGAAGCAATAAATATATTATAACGCTGTTTTGACCGAGATATCTCAACTCGATGAAAGGTGAAACGACACAACTCTAATAGCTGACGCAAGCAAAGGAAACAACTAAATTCTAAGGGTTTTTAATTCTTTGCAGTTTGATGGTAAGTCATGTATGTTTGGCATTTCGACTGGTTGGCTTTTCCTGAGAATCATACGACCAAACAAGTCCTCTCGGCGTCGTGCGACCGGAACAGTATTGGGACAGGCTACTGAACACCTGGAGCGCTAATCGATTTGCGTGGACGACAACTCTCTAAAAAACAACATTACTCGTGACTTCTTTAACCAGTCCGTTCACAAAAGACTCATATATATTATTCAAAAACTATTACTAACATTCGTCCAGGACGCTAGTGACGTTTACGGATGACTAGACGTTAATAATGCCGGCGTTAGGCAACGGCCAAATGAGTACTAAAATGGTAAACGGAGTGAGAATACCTTGCAGGTCCCCGCGTTGAGGAACGGGTGATCTTTTTGTAGACAAAACACACTAATCATGAAAAGATAGAAAAGATTCCAAATAAAAAAACAAACAAAAATTCACTTCTAAAAGAGTGTTTTTTTTTTTCGTATCTATTTGTTTCTTCCCGTTTATGCAAAAGATTGATTGCGATTTGAAGAAAACTTTATTTGTCGTTGCGGTATTCATCAAAACATCATCATTCATTTTTTGAACTCTAATAGTATTATACAAGTTTTAGTATTTTGTGGCATTCCAATAAAACTTTCAAGTGTAATAAAACAACATAAAGAATACAGTAACATTATAAACTTAGAAACGAAGCTCAAGCAATTTGCTAGTTTTTTTTTTATCAAACCCGTGAAGTCTAAAAAACAGTAAAGCAAATATCCACATCAAAATAAGTTTATGTACGAAAAAAATGGCTGAAGATGAACAAGCAAAATGAAATCATAATTGATAGATCAAGTATATTTAGGACGCTTATCATATGAATATAGTCGTTAATACCTCCGTTATTTTCAGCTTTGCTTATAACACAAGTGCCCCAAACTTTAAAACCTTCACACATCTTCATTTTTTTGGTTACGAGCTTAGTGATATTTTGTTCAAAGCTTCTCAAATAATTCATTATAGTTCATGCAGACATACCCTGATCTGCGTGTTATCCCTCTGGGCATTCTTTTCCTGCTGGATAGGTCGCTTGTCAATTACACGATCAGCTCATTCGTGAAGGGCCGAGGGAACCAGATTATCAGGACACTACTTCGCCTAGCAAGTGACATCAGTGGCGGCTGGCGGATTGCTGACTTCCATGGAAAACGGCGTTATCCCTGATACACGAATAAATTTCCATCAACGAACTCAGAGAATAGATGTTTTGCACAAGAAATGTCACGTGATGTAGTGTCAAATGTTTAAGACTAGGGCGTGCAGTATTTGAAATATGCGCCCGATAATTTTGTTTTACTGAGTTATATATGTAGCTGTAGGAAGACTACAATTATCTATCAAAAGTTTGTGATAGAATGGTCTAGGTAGAGTGCTGGCTTTTATGAACTGATATTCATAGTCGGGTGAGCCACGCTTTGGGCCATGCTGATAGACTACTTTTTGAGACATAGCTTTTTGCTGATTTTAAAATTAGGAATAAAAAATGTTATTCTTCCACGTCCTTGTCAGCTAAAGGTATAATAAAATGCGTCGACGTGACAGTTTGAAAGCGGGTCAATTATAATGAGGAAAAATACAAAAAAAATGCATACTTGCCATTACATAAATATTTCTACGAGAGAAAGTGAATATCTATTTACAGGGTATCGGGATGATGGCGACCTCAAATGTCTTCACCTGAGCTAAGATTTTGGCTAGGTCTCAAAGATCTCAACGACAGACTAACATCGCATATTGAAAGGCGAGAACACTTTCCACATATAGATGGAGTTAAATTTGCTTAAGGTTATATACCGGAAATTTTTAAGTCGAGATCCGTTGTAATCTTGGCTAGTGGCATGGATGTCGTGTGGCAAAGGATGGACTGTAAAGAATGATTCCTGGGACAATTTATGCGGTTCAAGAAAATAATTGCAGCATACTAGTGAGCTTACTGAGGTGTTACAATAAAAAAAAAATAAAATCTCTGCAGTAAGATCATGGGATTAGTCCAGCAGAGTAACTTTAAGCGAGATTAGGTGTGACCGTTACTTGTCCGATGATACCACATTTCATTGGCACCTAGGCAAATGTTAGCTAAATTATTACAGCTTACATTAATTAGTAAAACTATTAGCTCAAAAGCGTGTACAGCATTACTGGGCTCTTATAGGGTATCATTATCTCAAGAAACCAATTTAAGCTTAAGTTGAAACAAAACAGGGAAACCATTTTATAGTTCGTTTGCAGCAAAACTTACATTAGAATTATACAGTCGCCGGCTTTACCCTATCTATCATTTAATAATCATCAATAAATTCAAACAATATTGAAAGCCGATACTACTCAGACCTGCACAATCTATTTTCAGTGAAGTTAAAAAGAAAAATAAAAAAATATAGGCGATTCTTTGACAGGCACTCTGCTACATATAAGATTTCTATATTTATGGTACATAGTTTCTTGATTATTATCTTACATTTATTTGAGCGAGTGTAAATAGATGATGGTGCTAATGGTTAAAAAACTATGGTACTTGATATGTGCTACCGTATGTACTGTGATGCATATGAAGTCCTCAAGTTTATTTTGAGGCAAAACTACAAAGCTACTGTAGAAAAAGCATGAAATTTGTCTTTGGAAGTGAGGACAGACTGTTGTGTAATGTCTCCGCGCGTAATGACCTTCCCACACACAAATCATAAATTTATAGAACCAGTGACCTATTTTGTCGCCATATCAAAGTCGGCTTCAAAAAATCCAGGAAGAACTATTTCTTTTTTACTTTACACCAAACATTTGCGTTTTCATCAATAAATTAATGCAAACTTTCATTAATAACATTTTTAAACGATTCATCACTACCCAGTGATAACTCTAGTTATATTATAAGTTTTCGAGGAATACAAAATATAATTGAATATAGATTCTCTGTTGTACGTGTTCTTTGTAAGTGGCGCCATCTCTTTGCAGTTCTATTGGCCGCCACGGGTGGCAGCACCGGTCAAGGAGTTCAGTTTAAAATGGAAATAACTTCGTTCCTCAAATCGATATTATGATCGTTGGTACATGTAATTACAAGTGTTTCTCGCACTAAAGGCATATATAAAAAAAAGATACTGTTGGTCTAAAGATCATTGTAATAAACGAATGCAATCTGTTGTCATGATCTGTGCCGTCCAATCAATGAGACTCAACTATGTGACCTATTAACAATCGATGATCTAAAAAAGGAAATTTAGAAATGACGATTCGGGTATAAGTTCTTTCTAAAAATACCATGCACAATAAAGGAAAAGATGCCGAACAATGCAAACGTAATCGGCTCGACCGTTTCGATAAAACCACTTGTGTTTTAAAAATTACATAATTTTCTGTTTTGAAATAGAATTTCGAACCTGCTAGGAGTGGCTGGCTTTGCTTGCTTGGCCACCGAAAAAAAAGCATCATCTTTATTATAGCACGGAGCAGTGTACGTATACCCCAGTTTTGCGTTGTTCGGAAAACTAAGGTAATGCATACGTTGAAACTTTTTTAAAATGCCTTCATGTTTTAAACTAACACACTGTCGATTTGAAATTCAACGTGATCTAGTTTATCCTTTAATACTGACACTTCTGTACCGATTTAAAAATTAATTTAATTAGTCATGATTGAGAAACAGTTAGGTAAGGGTTGCGTTTAAATTCTATAAAATGACTAGTATTCTATGTCATCAATCAAAAATGATTCAGGATATAGACAACAAATGTGGGCCTATGCATGATCTTGTATATTTTTGTTACTTGGCCAAAAAGATTGGCAATTTCGTGATAGCAAGCTGGCAGAATGAATATGTCTTGATAACAAGTTGAGGAGCTTTGACATGGTATTACAGTTTTTTCTGACGTTTAACCATAAGCATCGGGGTAAAAAGTACCATAATTTAATCGAGAATGAGTGTAACTTAATATTTATGAGGACTGCATATTACAAATCGATAAAAGCAACTTCTATTTTTTCGATTCAAATACGAAGAGACCCGCTATATTTCATCAGAAATTCAACAGCACACTCTAAATAATTCATTCTAAGGTTCAACTGATTCAAACCAAGACCAATTTATTTGTCAGTGATATTGAATGTTTAAGGGCTTCTAAATTTGTCTTTCTGGCATTTAAGTCTGTTAAGTGTTTTCAGTGCAAAGAACACGCCGCAGGGTGTTTACTCGAGGCTCAGCACAGGTGCAAGTTTAAAGCCGGGTGATCTGTAACCTGCCAAAGCGACTCTTCCGGTAGCTATTCCAGGGCGTATACAAATAGTAGGTCTGTCTTGAAGGTCACAGAGAGCCGACGCCATTCTGTGCGCTAAACCGGCCACACCTGTTTAGGCCTTCAAAACCCATTCACGGAGAGGTTCTCCGCGGTTTGAAGGTGCCCTTGTCGACTTGCAGGCTCTACATAAGAATGGCACTCAACTACTAAACACTTCACATTTATTCTTAAAAACTGTTTGTTTTAGCTACCCACTAAACACCAATCACCAGAAGGTGACTAGCGTTATTTTGAAACTATCTGAAGTATCAAAGCGCAAACAAACTTAGCAATATGCCTGATCTCATGTCACGTGAAGCGACCATTAACATTATATGATGACCCCCATAGGCAAAAGACGATCTACTTTTAAGGAAGCTTTTTGAAAGTTATTCTTGCCTCCAATACTTTACGGAAACGATTCCGTAGGAGCTCGTGCTCGAATAATTTACATTGCCTCTCGAGTTATCAATACATGCATCGTATGAAGAGGTGTTTGCCAATTGGCGAGATCAGTTTTTTGTGGTAGTTAGTTTGCCTAACTCTTCTGACCATAAGAAAGGAAACTGTCTAGTTGCTTCCAGTGCAGTCCACTACTCTACGGATAAGGTATATCTTACATCTCCTTTCGGTCATAATTAATATATTACTATTTTAAGTTTTACCGAGGGAGCTGAAGTAGATCTATTAAAGGCAGAATATCTTTTTTCCACAATCAACATATTATCTTATTTGTTTTTTCCAGTTGATGCATGAATGATGGCGATGATCCTTTGAAGCTGACGTCGCAACCACGACTGTTGCTCTGGTTCATTTCGACGGTACTTCAACTTCGAAAACCATTGAAGTTGCCGCTCATGTTTCTGTTGTCATCCAATGAACGGTTCCTATAGACAAAATGTTGTCAGGATCTGCCGAAGGGGAAGGGTGGTGGGGGCGTCAAGGGCGTTGCTTGCTCGTTTGCTCGGGTCGGGACGGGACTCTGTCGTCTCAAAACGTCTGAAACCAAGCCTGTCCACCAACACGAAATGAACGGCCTCTTCTTTAGACCTTCTTACGTGAGCGGACACAACGACAGCAACAGCAGCTATCTTCTTACCTTACACCGGCGCATCTTCGTCTTTCGTGAGCTTCTTGAAGCCAGAGTAAGTTTGCAGACGAGCTAACTGTCGCGGCTCTTTTCGTTTTGTTCGTTGTCGTTATCGTCGGTGCTTCCATCAGCAGTTTCTGCACTTCATGGGTTACAAAGCCTCAAGTATCTACAAACAGCGGCACCATCCTTGACGCGAAGGTGGCAGTGGTGATGCCCTGGTCGCACTGTCGCGGTGCCTATCGTATCGTAATATAATGCCTACCGCGGCAGAGGATCTTCTCCTCCGGCGGTTCGTCCGCTCGCGTGTTTGTCATCGATCCGTTTCTATTCGCTCACTTGCTGGCTGCTAGAAATATCGCTGCTGCTGTTGCTATTACTTCTGTTGTCACCGCTTCTGCGGCAATGGCGGCGGTTGTCGCCGCCTCAAACCGCCCAGGGTGGTCCTTTTCCTTTGATCGTGGCATACGTTGAAGAGGATCGAGCAAATCATGATGATGATTGCGATGATGCTGGTGCGTAAGCTGGAGCTGTTGATGCTCGCAATGCCGTTGCTGTTGTGCATCGATCTCTCGATTCGGACAGTGCTCTGTGACGTCTTTGCTGCCTGTTCTGTGTCTAACGACACAACAGCTTATGGTCACTTTGCAGCCGAGAATTGTTATTGCTGATATGTCGCTAATGGTGATGCGACGAGCTAGAGAGGAGAGCGCGCAGGCGTAGTGAGTGGCATTGAGACAGTGGGTATATACGCGCGTTTGTGTGTGTATGTAAACCCATATGTAGATAGATAGTATAGAGGCGAGGAGGAAGGAGGCAGAAAAAGCAGGAGAAACAGATCGTGTGAAGAAACGCAAAATATTGGATATGGGCGGAGAGACGAAGATGTTGTTTGACGAATTGACGTTCGACACCTGAGCACTTAGGCGACGAGACGACCCGTCGCACCCGTAGCAGAAGCGCTTGAAGCCGCTGCAGGGCGATGGGCTACATCTTTTCTGAGCTACTCTACTACAACTGTTCTAACTACATGATGGCTACAACAACTACTGCTGCGACTGTGATTGCTGTCGGCGATCGCTGTCAAACGGAGGTCTAACTCTGTTTAAGAGGAAACTGAACTAGCCACACTCAAGAACCTGGTGGGCTTAAACGCTCGTTTGAACCAACCAATGCTGGGATGTTGGTCCTCCCTCCGTAGGTAACCCAGAGGGGCCGTCGTAGTGGCCACTCAGAGTTAAGACAAGAGATTTCGAGATCAACTGCCGAGCTCTAGTCTAAGACTGAGTGTCGGGTAAAAACAACACCTCGACAAGCACGAAACAGACCGTGCCAGACGATTATCTGACAGCACATTGTCTTCTTCCTTATAATAACGCTCGTATGCAATATCTAGATGGACAGAAATATATACAGACACAAATAATGTATATGTAGGAAAATTACTGGAAGCATGACACAAACACCCATATTGACTCGTACTGCCTTACGATTATGATAAGCAAAGCGGATCCGATTCTATAAAGAACGCACTCCTTTTATAGTACTAAACCAACGCCCAGTTTCGATCGTCTCGTCATTACCACGTGGATTAATTCATACAATGAAACTTTAACAATTATACAACCTCTTTTCTATATTTTATTAAGCCAAAAATACACACGCATTATTTTCAGTACTTAATTTCTCATTTATCTCGATTTATAAATCCACTGTGGCCCTAGTGGTAAAGCATTTATTAACAATGTTTTAAGCGGTTCTTTTAATCTCTGTACTGACCTCGGTTTCGTGTGACGCATTATTCACCATGAGAACGTCCCACCCTCGTCATTTGCTGAAGGTACTGATACAAAGGACGATAACATGGTGGTTGTACGTTCCCCGGCTGTTGCTCGCGGGAATCGTTCAAGATCGATTTCCAGCAGTTGTCGTTTATGTTGTAACTCCAACTGGCGCTTGATATAGGATGGATTTTTATGGCTTATAAAGCAGATAAATATGCTATATATGAACGTATTGTGAAAGTCTGTCACTTCAAGTCCAAAGCATCAAAGGCATAAAACAATATTTATAGGAAGAGCATTTATATATCATTAGGTTGGTAAAAAAGATCCCGCATATAAAAAAAAACTTCCTACTTCTGCTCATTTGGTATACTGCTCGAGACCGCTCTTTTTGCTCTGTCTGTGTGGCATTATGGTATTTTGTTGCGAGTGCACTTTTACCTTCAAAGAATTCAAAGACAAATGTTTCACACTATCGCTACAATGACTGCTCAAAAGTAGTTTGCCAAGTTTGAAAGAGGTATATTGACCGTCAGAGTTTGGTAAGGATCATATAAAGGCATCGTTAAAGTAAGACGGCCGACAAACAACCAGGAAATCGGCTGAAAAGATAGACTACAACAACATAACCGTAGTTAACCACATCAGGTCCCTTGGGCTCATAGAGAAACTAGGAACTTAAGTACCTCGTGATCGCTGAATTCACAAAGGAATTACGGCTTTACGCTGCATTTCGACATGTCGCCCGATAATAACCGATACATGCACAGAATTGTCTCCGTCAATAAGACGTGGTATTTGTACGTTAATGTGAACCAGGTACTGAAATGGTTTGCTTCAGGAAAAAAACTAAGGCCCAACGCTCAATTACACATTCATTCAAGAAAGATTATGCTGTGCGTTGGTAGAACTGCAAAGGCCTGGTTCGCTGGGAACGGCATTTAATTGCCAGATAAATGATCAAAACGTTGATTTGCCACAAGTTAATTATGCTACAGACAGGACAAACAACGTCAGATCATTCCACTCCGTTACAATGCAAGGCCAAACACAATAAACATCGTCAAAGCTACCCCTCTATACGCTACATGTTCTTTTATATATTCTCCTGATCTCTCTCCGACGAATTTTTTATTTTCTTTGTTTACTAAGAAATCATATTCAAGATCCTACCTTCGGTACTGGCCAAGAACTTAAAAGCGGATTGAGAAACTTTTTCAAGACGAAATATGCTACCTTTTGATGAGACGGCATACATTAGTCGGTGAAAAAATAGGAGAAAACCATAGAAAATGACAATGGTGATTCAGTAGAAGGAACGCGGAAACTTTCTTGCCAACCTAATAGAACTACTATATTTTTAGAATAGAAGATATGTTATACTGCATTATTTTGTCATGTTCGTTACACCTTTTTCAAGTCACTATTTAATTGGTCCATTACGAACAGATTGGATACAAACATGAGACATCATTTGATTCTATAGGAACTTGATCATGCTTGCCAAACGCATTCATAAAATAATTAAATATAAAACAAACTAATAGAGCACCTTCAATGCGTCGTATTACTAATAACTTACTAACAACAGATATTTAATAGTGCTATCCAACGAAGGATTGGAATCTAATAGGGGAGAAACAGACGCTCCGAAGATTATTCAGATAAGTAGAGCTGGAAGGAAACAAAAGCAAGCTGAACAGAATGTATGAGGTATCCGTTGAACCAAGGACCGTGTTTATTTGCAAAGAAAGATGGCTGCTAAGTGGGAAAATTTTATCGAGTTTCGAATAGACTTATCTGTATTTGTGAAGCTAGAATATCAAGAATATGACGTCTAATCGCAATAATTTTTCGCGAGAACTCAATGTCAGTCCAATCTATCAGCATACGAAAGTATTATAGATGGAACGAAAAATGGAGGCTGAAAGAATGACGATTAAGATGCAGTAACATCTTGGAAACACGAGACCATGTTTAATTTCTAGATCTCCCTCCACCGAATTAAAACTGTTTTTGCCATTCATTGTAAAGCATGCGTGGTTGCTTTTTTTGAAATATATAGGATACATTGCAGGTGGGAAATAATGACAAGTCTGCCTAGCCGCAATGCCTGCCTAACATGACGTGTATATAATAATATTATCACTTCGTGTTCATAAATATGAGGCGTAACTAGAAAAGATAACGAGTGTAATAAAAAAAAAAACTTAACTGTTTACAGGCGAGAGCATAGAGGTTTACAAAGTAGATAACTTTTCCTTAAAAAGTAAAATCGGAGTGCTAAAACATTTGTAATATAGAGATAAAGGACGTTACTCATTTAGCCTTGTTGGCGTATAATTCTAAATTCAGTAAAACAGAACAAGCGAAATCAATAAGCATTTAGGTTTATACTAAGTTCCGGCACTTTATAAAAATTCGCGACACATTTTGTTTATGTGGTTTGCAAAATGCACGGTTCTGCAATGTATAATCTAAGAACGGAGTATAATAGGAGAATTACAATTATAGGGCAGTAATGCCGCATCTACGGAGCGTAATATAAAAATACCTATCTAAACAGATTGGTATGAAGCGTAACATGAAGCGATATAAACATAGTGTTTAACTAAGATATTGAGCAATCGCCAAAAATTGCAAAATCCAATTTTTTTATTAATTTGTAGACCTTGTGTTTCTTATACGTCAGATGTTGAAAAGGAAAAATACATGCTCTATTTTTTACTTAGAAGTGCGTGCTTCTTGCATTTAAGCGTGAATGAAACGGTCGCAAACGGGAAAATACTGCGCCTCGTTGGGAGATTGTGTGCAATGGCTTAAAGTGTTCTGAGATCATGACGTTCATGTTTGAAAGTACACACCAAATAGTCGACAAAAACAGCAAAAACAAGTACTGACTGATTGACAATATTGTTCCAATATGGCGTGGGCACTTCAAAAGCCTGCCGTAGAAGCACAGAAGCTACCCAAACTCAAGCGGCTACAGCTGGCTTGGTTAAGCGTCGCTTCATCAGGTCAGCCCAGATGCCGTCGCTAACAGAGGATTCACCGGTTCCTGCTGCTGCCGCCACCACTGTAAGACCCCATCAAAGAAACCACTCGTTCAGATGATCTGAGTCAACAATATCGTCGCACATGGAGATGATAATAATGCCAGGATGTGACCGACTATGGCGATCAACACACAGCTAAAAGCTTTTTCTCTCCCCGCTAGAACATACTTAAAAATAGAGCTTCGTATAAAACTGGTTAGTGAAGTAGCTTCAATATCTATCAATTCATCTATTTAGAAAGATTTACAACAACATTCATTATGCAGTTGATTTCATTAATGCATTAGTTATGCTACACATGCAATGAAGTATGAGTCACAGTTGTTGGACAAGCTTCGTTGTTCCCCATTAGAAAGACATCGTTGAGGATTGTTTAGTTCGGCAATACTGTATCCCAAAATCGGGTGATGTCTCAGAATTGATCTATGGCGTTAGAGCGGAAGTTTGGCCGGAAGTTGGCGAGTGACATCCGAGGAGATGACACAGTAGAGAGGCAAGACGAGATGGTCAGGCGAAATTCTCCTTGAAGACGATTGACCACCAAGTTCACTGCTTACAACAGCTTCTGCCGGTAAAATCTAGGGGATGATAGTTGCAACACGAGAAGATAATGCGTTTTAGATATTTCCATTACCATAAAATGGTTCTCGGTAGGGTCCCTGAACTCGGACATTGATAAGGACTTTTTTACCAGATAATTTTATTTTCATGCAGCTTTCGCGCAGTGCAAAGCTAAGTAGCAGTTCCATGTAGATATAATAGTTTGTAAAGAGTAATATTGAAAGTTACAACAGAGTGCGTGTTTAATAGGTTGCAGCTGATGGTAGTTATTATATTAGGATCACGCAAAATTACACCAGGGGCTTTGCTATTCGACGATTGTGTGTTCGAGTCGTGTGATACAGTAATACACAAGGCAGACAGGAACAAAACTCCCTTTTTTGTTCGTCGTGAAATACAAATCCAAAAATATTATTTATGTTAATTTCAATCTCAGTTCTTTCAGATTGTATATTAAATGTCTTCTTGTAAATGTAAAACTTACAGTCCTTATAGTATTTGGGTCAAACAGGAATTTTTTTCAATTTATTGAGCATTACAAGATCATTGTCAAATAGTTTTTTTTCTAAGACTATTGTGTATTACTCTAATAAACGTAATCTTCCATTGAAAAACATGTTTTTTTGTTCATCGTTATTTCAGTTTGTTCGATACCGAGGTGCAGAGGCCGAAATCAGCAAGTAATACGTGTAAATCTGGTTCATTAATGAGAAATGAACATACCGTCTGATTCAACTTCCCGTACCACTAACTACAATCTCCATACATGATGGTTATATTTGAGATTAGTTACTTTTATGACTCTTAGGTACACATGATGGCTGAGCTCAATCCTCTATTGTAAATGTAATATATCGGGTTGCTTCATTTGTAGGACTGCTGTGCCTAGAGTACAATATTGGACATTTTTGACTTAGAACTTTCAAATGAAGTTCGACTGCTTATTTAAAAAATCGATCTAGTACACTTATTATTTTTCTACGGTGTCCCATCGTAGACGCAGAATCATCTATCATTTATGTACATCATATATCATTAACATATAGTATGCTCTTCATGTCGGGGTCTTGGATACTGAGAATATTTGTTCATAGTTTGCAGATCACTAATCTGCAAACTATGAACAAATATTCTTAACTTAAGACTTAAGATTATACCCTGGAAGCAGCCCGACGTCACTTATCTGCGTGATGATAGGCGTTCGTTGATCCGAACATTAAAGTTACGATGGTATAGGCTATTAAACAGCTGACTGAATAGGGTTGCACTTTATAGCTATCTGCAATGTAGAATAACATTTTGCGTATGACCGTCTCGAATACAGGCTTAAAATTACCTTAAGATTACCTTAATTATATGGACCCATGCTGATTTTCATTTTAATGAATGACTTTGTTGGTTACACGTATCATGATCTCGAATCGTACAGAAAGTGGCGATACTAGCTGTTTTTTTAAATAAGCTTTCCAAGAGGCAAAACTTACTTAAACAAACCGAGCCCTTAGCAAGCTCGTTGTGATCATGAGCGCCAGCTATCCATTGGGGCATATCTATCACAGTTAATTGACGCACCGTGACAGCACAAGCTGTTAGCTGAAGCTATCTTTTTACTTTTCCATGAATTCACAGAAGAACTGCTAAGATTCCGCGCCAACCTTTATGGTTCCTAATCAGCTTATATAATTATAAACTATTTCCATGTTCACAATAATCTCTCTTGCATAGTCCCCTTAAATTCGAATGTAGATACCATTTTTGCTATATTCTGTGTTTTATGAACTACAAACAGAATGAGCTAGTTTACACGGTATTATTTTTCAATGTGATTTTATACTGGAAAGAGCGAAATGCATACTCGCTTGTGTTAGAAAACTTCAGCTATCAAGTAGTTTTATGACCCCTCAATTGTAGAAATGATTTTTACCTACATACTAGACTATATTGAAATACATTAGCACCTATAGGACGCGTGTGAAGCAAAAATGGTACACTAGTCTAATAACATAATTGATTACTCAGTAAATAATAATAGAGTAATAAATCTGAATGTACCTAAAAAGAAGTTACCGAAGAGTAGTTTGGTCGCGTGCCGCAAAATTCGCTGTTTTCGACAGAACAGTCTATAAAATAAGTACCGAAATATGACAGAAAGATTTCAAAAGCTTTGCTATTAGTCGTGTCCGCTGGCTCTTCGATTCGGTGGATATTATGTTATTAACAAAATCTGCATCATTTACAAAAGGTTTCACTATCAAGATCACGTTTTATTTCTTTTTACATTTTTAATTTTTTTAATCTTTCATTTTTCCCTTAGTCTCATAGATGTTTGAATATCAAGGAAGTTCATGTAAACTATCATGCAAGCTGTCGAATTGATACCATCGAGTAATTGTAAACTCTCCGAACCTAGGTTATAACAAGATGTACACTAGATGACGATTGCTTTTTCAGTGGTTTTTGAAAAAGAAATAAATGGTTATCTGTGTAAATGGTGGATAAAGTCTCCGTATATACGCATTGAAGAACTCCTTGATTTAAGCCTCGTAAAAACAGTTACTTTACTAGCTTATTCATGCAGAGATTTCTAGCCACACATTGTACCAATTACCATCAATATAATTATTATCGTTACTTTATCAGCTTCGCCCAATGATTCACGCTATCAGAGATTGACTGGTTAAGTTTTTCAATAGTCATTATTCTATTAATTCCAGGTTTCGTAAATACGAGTGCATAATAAGTTACGTTTAACGGATAATTATTATTCTCAAAACCTGGGCATACTAAACATTTGAGTTTGCGAGCCAGCTTACGGATCTGGATTGGCTGCATTGTCCAGAATGAAATCTGCATTGCTTTGTTTTCCAAAATGCATAAAAATAGGCCTGGTCCACGGTAGGCCAGTTCTCCTAGATGATAATTTAATGAACTGAAGGAAGCCTATGCACTGGGTAGAAATCTCGGGAAAAGTTCTTGTACTGTCCGTGATAGTTGGGATTGTAAAAGGTGACTGATCCTCTTTCCTTTCTTTCTGTTTTCTTTTTTATAATGATAAGATTTGTTTCATATTCAGAGCTATTGTTGTTTCTACAATCTTCAAACTAAATCTAATAGCCATTGTGACGAAACTAGGTATGATTGTCCAGAGTTGCCTGTACGTATCGCACATAAGATCTGCTTATACTACATGTAACAAGATTGTCGGCGTATTAGGACTATCTTCCTGAAGGTTATCATTGCTTGACGCGTAAGGGAAAGTCGAAGATACGTAGTGCTTTGACAACCTATGTCCTTCCCTCCTCTTGCTGCTTGCGCAGATCTTGTTGTTTTATCGACTTCATTCTTTCTTTCGATTCTACTAGCATAGCCAAGTAAGTACATATATATACTGTTTGGCAAAAATCTCTCAATACTTTTAAGAGATTCTGCGGTACCTGCAGCTACGTATGCTTTGCCAATACAATAACGCTCCAACGAGAATGCTGTTTCAATGTGCATGAAAACTGATTACAGCGACTTCGATAGAAAGATGATTCCACGGTTTTTAATCATAAACATTCTTTATATTCCAAAGGAATACCTGTGCGTCATGGTGTTTGGTTTTCGTGAACTGATTTAAATTTTTATTAAATTGTCAACTGGATTTTTTTACCGCAGCCCAATTTAATTAGGGATTTTCAGTAATGATAAATTTCGTAACCAGATAACTGGTTTGTATTTCTATGATTTAATCGCTAGTATTGCTGCGTTGTATTTGCTTAATCTAATCTAACTCGATTGCCGTTCTTGTCCCCACTGCAATTGTTACACGAAACTCGACAATGAATTGTCTTTCCAACCTTTTTCTTCCTATCACTTACAACAAAACAATATAGAGCATGTGTGAGTAAAACCGATTCATGCTGACGGCAATTGAGGCTACTTCAGTCGTTCTTGGCTATAATACCTCACTTAGTTAACAATATAAGTGCTTTTATGTGTCCTAGGCGTAAGACAATGTTGTGACAGCGGGAGAGAAGACCGCAACAGAAGCAAAATGGGATGTGAGACATTGCGAGACAATCAAATGATATATATATATATATATATATATATATATATATATACGTGTGCGTGTGTGTGTTAGATGTCGAAAACTGGAGAGCAACACCAGCTGGCGAAGGGTAAACATGGCTGACACTACGTTCCTCTCCTTTCCCCTCAGGCTATCCTATTTATTGCAGAGCTAAAAGGCTGGTAATATGGTAGCAACTATAGGGAACCAGCGAGCTAACAAAATGCTCCACTTGGATGTAGGCGAAGAAAGGAACCAGCTACTTTATTCGTATCTGCGTTATATACAACACACTATTGGCTAACGCTACAGTTGCTTCTTGTAAGAACTATCGCGCCCATCTATCATGCCGAATTCGTTTCGAAGAAAAATATGACACTAGGCTTGGAAAGGCTTCATTATCGAATACGCAGGCACAGCACACGTAAAACTGGTTGAACCCAAATATAAATCACTTATACAGTATTCAGACGGTTGTTCTGCCGTACCGTGAAACCGAAATTCATGGCCACAAAGATTACAAAGGAAATAAAGCATTCAAATTGGTTTTGAAAGCCATTAAGTTCTAAGCGAAAAACAGTTTCACGTGTATGACAGCTATCTATTTGATTGTTATTTGTTGTTTACAAGCCAAAAGTTTTCATTGCTTTGTGTTTTTCTGATCTTAATTTTGTGCTTTTTTTTAATTTTTTTTATGTTTTGTGAATGTTAGCTGTTTGTTTGAAGAGATCCTGAGTGGCCATACTGTCCTTGCCTGCTTGGTCGATATTTCGAACGACTTGTACCTACTGCTAGTATATGCATTTGTATGTCGGGCTAAGGTATTATGAACTACACTCAGTAAAAGCATAGACAACGCTGATCATATTGTTAGTTTTCTTATAAAAGAATGGTTGGCATGCAAGTGCGTTTCAGAAAATTTAGCGAATCGTTATGAACCTCGTGTATAAACCTGAGCTCCCTCTGGCCACAATTTGTCCCCGCTGAAATAGCAAAAAACTAAATCCGAAGAAGAAAAAATTCGTCCTTCTGAATTGAAAGTTCTATGTTTGTGCCCTTGGTCTCTTTGGAAATGATCTTTGTTGTGCTTGAGTAAATAAGGGTACCAAGTATAGCATAACATTGCTCGTTATTATTAGTTTTGTATGTATTTAGATATACTCAAGGTGTCGTAAGTTTAACTGAAATTTTTGGTGTTAAGGACAACCTTCCATGCAGTAATTTTTGTTTCTATGAATGCATGCCTAAATTTGAAGGATATTTAAAAACAGGTTGAAATACAGTTTAAAATCCTTCAAAGATAGACTTTCGCTTTAAATGACATCAAACGTTGGACATCTTCTGTCAAACCCTTTTGCAGATAGTTTTGTTTCAAAATATATCGCATTCTTTCTTCGCAGAAGAAAAAGTAATGTATCAAGAATTACCGCAACATGTATCTATGTTCCCTCAAATTAGCAAAGGATTGTGTACTTCTATGAACACTATATATATGATTTTTGGTTCATTAATGCCTTAGTGCAAATCCCTAATAAAATTCATCTGCCAAGTATAGCATATTGCAATAGAAAATGCTCATAATCCTGAAACTCGAAAGATCCTAATGAAGTCGTGCAGATCAAATATTATTTATATTACGCAAAAGACAATTGATTTTTTTGTGTAATGCCCGACTCCAATTTTTTGATAATCCTAGTCGATAATATTAGTCAATATGTATGTCTACTGAAGTAAAACAAGGTTTTTGAGAGCCAAAAAGCGTTTCTTCGACTTTATCCCTTCTAACTTTATTATAAGTAATACATAAAAAAGAAATAGGAAAATAATAAAAAAAATAGTCGATTCGTTACACTTGTAGCTTTATTATTTTAATGCATCGTCCAATGATTTCGCTTAGCCCGATGCACCGCGATCATATCCTTTTTTTGGGTAATTTTTTGTCTAAATAAATATTTTCGTTTAACAGACTCAGTTCATAAAACGTACTGAACATTTCAGTGGAAAACTAGCTGTATTTTAAATACTCTAAAAAGCAATTAAATAAACGGACATATAATTGTACAATATACATGGGATCCTAAGTTGTTTCTGTAGACACTCGAGTCCTAAGTGTCGTGATGGCTGATCTCCATCGTCATTCCTACTTCGTCTTTTTTTTCTTCTATTATCTGAGAGTGAATATATTCGGGGTAAAACCAATGGGAGGAACAGCCAAACTTAACCATTAAATCTTTATATTTGATTGGTATTATTTCAATAAAAGAAATAGTCACAACAATTGTAGTACAAAAATAGTATTACTTCAATTTAGCTTTTTACCTAACCAGGTTCAATTGCAATGACCACGCACGCTATATATATTGTCTGTTTAGTTTAAAAAAAACACCTGAAAATACGTATACAGCATCATTCAGATTGTTGTCTTATAAGAATTTTTCACGATATTTCTCCGCCAATATATTATGATATTATAGTGATAAACACAGAAATATTTCCCGTTATAAAGTCAACTAACTTCAATTAATTCAAACATTTTTTATCGGGTAGCACAGTTACAGAGTGATTTTCGTCAATAACGTAGTCTCCTAGTGCCCCGTCAGCCTGTTTAGTGGTGTTATCTTATCACTATAATCCGAAAACTTTAAAATTTTTTTTTTCGTCATTATTAGTTAATATACTTTCGCAGATAGCATCGCGGCACTATGGTCGCCTACAATTCTGGCGAATCAATTCATAAATAATGTATTATCAAAAGTCAACATTCTTGAAAATAAGTTCCCAGTGTTCAAGTATTTAAATTACTTTAAACAAGTTTCACGATTACCAAGAAACACTTGTTATTCAAATGTTAAATCGAAAGAACATTTCTTGACCAGTTTACCAACCGATATAAAATAACTATTTATAAAGCAAATTATCAAAAATGCAAAAGAAAATAGCTTACCACAGACATATTTAGGTGGGAAGTCATTTAACTCAGATGCGCTGAACCACACTGACAGTTTAAAGATCAAAAACGTAAACACTTAATCTAGGACATGGGTTAGTCGAACGCTGGGGGCGTATTCGAAATAGATTCCTCTGTAGTTATTACAGTCAGCATTACAGAAATTACGTACATTTTTTAACAGTAGGAGTGTCTGTCTCCGACTTTAGGAAAACGCTCTGCTGACCATAAACTGTTTTCCCCAAAATCTTATCACATCGAGGTTCTTCTTCCGAAGAGACGAAGCCACTACCACTCGTGGGAAAGAATGCAAGATATCACCTAAATTAGATATAGTAGTAGCTTACCTCTGCAATTCAATTTTCCGTTTGCTCATTGATAATAAAATCCATGTTGATTGATCGTCCTAAATGCTCAGCAGGAACTTATGGAAGTTATATTTTATTAACAAATTATGAAGCTATATTGTTTATAATAATGGTAAGATGCTGATGATATTGGTTAATCGGTTCCAAAAATCCGTGTTCTTCCTTCCCTTCTTCGTTCTTTCTATATCATAACAAAATAACAATGAATATACAGCTAGCCAGCAGAACTGTACAAATGCTCTCCTGCATTGTTTGGATGCGGCTATAATTGTCCAATCCAAGCTTGTACACCCAAGGCAGTGTAAAACCGTTTGGTTAACCAAAATAATAGTTAATGCTAGATGCAACATTGGCGCGAGCGTTTGAGCTTTCAAAAAATTCAGAACTAAGGCACAGGCGAGTTCGTTAAACTACGAAACATGATTATCCAGACTCTTAGAATTGAGGATTCATTTTACATGATTTTAACTGACATCGTTTAAATCGAATAATCAATATGAACACCGAAAGATTTTTCATCGCCTGTGACTGTAGCCATGGGTACTTGGATAACTGTTTTCTTTTACTACAGGCGTACAGGCATAGATTTAATATAATGTTACTGCGGCTAGACCGTACTTAAAGTAAATGAGTCAAATTAATTTCTAGCCATGTCCTAAAGTATGTATGATCACATTCATTAAGCTTTAAGAAACATTCTTTTTTCTTAATGTATGTATTTACTAAAAGTATATAGTCCATATTTATATTTTTGTACTAATTAGGCATAGTGTTGCTACAATCTGCAATTGTATTTTTCCGTAGAAAAACACGAGTTTAGCAATTTACGGATTTGAAGTTTTAAATTTAAATTATCATTCCCGATGAAGTAGCCAGAGAGATCTATATAAATCCTATATCCATGTAATGAAAGTGCCATTTCCATGTTCTGTTTAAATCGCAATTTCAAATAATTCCTTGTGTAAGGCTTAGAGTAACAACCAAAGCTTAGGACTGTCAAGCTATAATCCAAAAACATTTAGTTCTAGATTAACTCCGCCTTTTAAAGTTTAATAACGCTTAATGAGGGAGGAACTTAACGATTTGATTTTATACTAACTGAGTTAAATACACTTCATAAGAACAACCCATAAACCTACCTCAATTTTTCTTATTGTCTCTATAATGACTTTTTCTCGCCCGAGGTGTGTTCAGGGGAAAATACGCATGGATCAGTAAACTTGTCCCGTAACCTTCTTCTGGTAAAAACGATGTTTAGGTCTAAACACTGCTAGAGTATAAAATACACATATCTTCTATATACGATTTAGCTGAATAATAATCTACGGACCAAGGACATAAATAACTTTTTATATTCACGCAAGATGCGTAGTATGTACCGAATCTAAGGAATAAACCTTCATATATATACCGAATACTGAAACTAAAAAACTAGAATCCTGTCACATGAAGTTTATTTGAGCTACAAAAGAATACTCACAGGAATCAACTCCGGTCACCTACGAAAAATCGATAATCCGTTGATAACTGCTAATCGTGATTTCTAAATAACTTTGGTATAACATGATCGTGCCATCAGGGCCCCTCAGCTCGGTGTTTTATTCGAAAATACAAAAAAATTTCGTGATCGAATTAATCTGTCCCAAGTCTTATATGTTACACTAACCACATTTGGCCAATATATCGAAATGCGCGATTAATATAAAGCAACTATTATTTTATAAAGATTATATAAACGTGATTCTATGAATACTCCAAGCGACTACTTTTATTGCATAATAAGCATCCACACAAAGCGTAGGCATTCGATTCATCCAAAATCAGTCATTATTTCATTCATATATAAGCGACGAGCGATGTTCAAAGTGTGAGGTGTAACTTTCGCACGCCCTGTAAGGCAATGTCATGTTACTATTACGCTTCTGAAATGTTACCTTTTCACTAGGGCTATAAAGTGGCTGAGGCTACAGAGAGAGCGAGAGCTGGGACGAAAATTTGCTTTCATTCTCAAACGATGATCTCCGAAAGTTATTGCATTTCTTTTTAACAGAATCCAGTAACACAATCTATGGCATCTTCGGATTATTATTCCTATTTGCGTATAACAGTACAGCTAATGTTTAAATTTCGTTCAATTCTAGCTGACCTGTTTATCTTTAAAATGTTTCCACCCAGCAAACACGTTGAAGACCCGATATCCTCTATTCAACGTCTAAAATAATTTCCAACTCGTAAATAGCTATAATTGTTACAACGTCTTTGTAGTCTGCTTGATAATAAATATTCTTACATAAGAACTGCAATAATAACATCTTCACAGTTATTAGAAGCATATGTTCGATCTACAGTTTGGCTTGTCTTACTGTTAATATATGAAGCTAGCTTTTTATCTACAGACGCACACCATTCAGTCGTAACTTGGGCTGAAGCACATCTCCCAGAAAGGGATTAAGCTATAAATGCAGCATATTGCGGGACTAGTAACTACGAAAATTTGTCACAGAGTCGTTGGGGCATTTATAGTAGAGGCGGTGCTAGTTAAGCAATAGTGGCTACGTTCATTCTGAAAGCCAGGCATGCATTAGGTACACGAAGAATATACAGTAATATAAGCATTTTGCGCTTCAACGAGCTAAGCTAGCATGCTGTTTGAGTCAATATTGGGCGTGTACAAATGTAACTATAGTCGGTATCCGCGAGCAAACTAGCCTTATGTCTAAAAATATACCTTTTTTATTCGAATAAATAAAGTAACTTGCTTTTAAATACATAAAAATAAAAAAAAAATACAATTAATCTCTTTGAAACTAGCCAGGTACAGAGCACAGCAAAAATGTAATTATATTGTTATCACTTTATTTCCATTAAGCTTCATTCGATTCGAATAATGCAAGTATGGTCTTGAGAATAGTTACGTGCAGAGTCCTCTGCCTATTCTTAGATATTGATTTGTGGCAGCATGGTTCACCAGATAAGGTTTGTCTATGCGAACCCAATTTTTCATTTCCATCGACCCTATGAACAAGGCCATAATCGTAACTAATTGCAGTATCTTTTTTCCGGTAGTCTGGTTTCGGCTACTGCCCTTCTTGATAACAGTAAGTGCGTCCCTGTCCGCGGTTGTCTTTTCACGCACACGTGTATGACCAATGTCATCTAGCATAACAAGACCGTAAGTAGTATACAAGCCGACACGACAACAGCCGTAAAGGCCAACTAGCACAAGAAAATAGTAGCTTTCGAACAATTCACCTTAGGTTACACTCTTTAAGGGATTCGATCCAAGTGTGACCGTTGTCAGCCGCTCTTCGTTGACGGGTTATCTGCAACCATCAGATTGGTCTGCTCAGGTTACACTACTAGAACTGCCTGCTTAGCTGGTTGATCGATGTTATCTTGCGACAATCTTCCTTTAGCCTGCGGGGGTGTTAAAGCACTCTGGGCCGTGCTACAGCAGAACTGGTAAAAACTGCAATTTTTACAAGCTTCAAGTTGCAAAGTACTGGATATCGGAATACCAGTGAAGATCCAAGTAATCGGCTTGTCGGCACATTATTTAAAAAATCAACCTTTCTTTGAGGAAAAATTTTTAGGTTACAATAATCTCAATTAGTGCCTTTCTCCACAAAACGTAGCTATTATATAGCATGACTGTACAGTAAACTAGCGGTACAGTGCCAAATATTTTTGCTGAAGGAAGCTGCTAGCTCCGAAGCGTTTCCGACAAAGCGAGGGTCCTTTGGTAGCTAGATATCGTCGCCACGAGTATATCGCTTGGTCTCCCATGTGCCCTTAAGATCAGCTATATCAGAACGGCTAATTGTCGCGTTTCACGGCGGGTTAGCGTTTGCACAATAGAGTCGCATCGCGATAGAAACCGAGAGGAAACCTCACTGAAAAGGAAAGACAGAGGGAGAGTAAGAGACAGCTCAAACAGACAGACAGCTATAAGCCCGTTCATAAGCGTCTCCGTCCAGGCCCGCCTGATCCCGTCTGTTTGAGAATACTCATCATCTATATGATCGGCACCGATGTCCAACTTGTCGTAGCTCTGTCAGGATTGATATAACATTATTGCGCCACTAACGATGCAACAGGAACCCCAATGTGTTCTGGCTTTGACAGATCTATCGGTAAAGAGTGAAGCAAAGATTACGTCTTATTGAGGATCTCTGCTGGCCTGCAAGTAGGCTTTTAGACTACCAAGCAGTTAGAAAGAGGCCCAAGACATCCGTTTGGTTGTGCAACGGATTTGAGGTACCTCTATATGGGCTCGTTCTAGGCGTGAACCAACTCAGTTGTGATTAGTATAGTACATATCTGAAAATAGATGTAACTCAAATCAACTATTTGATGATTAAAGGACATGGCCTGGTACCAACGGCGCCGTTAACTGGCGCGATGGGTCAACTTTAATTTCATATTTTAATCATTAAACTATAACATGATGAATAAGGGTGGTTTTTCCCTGTGTATTAATTGCAATCAGTGAATCATAGATATCGAATATTTGTGTGAACTAAATGGATACATATCATAAAATCAACATTCGACCGATCCAACATGAGCTTTCATATTTTGCTTTTAAGGACAGTAGCCAGGGAATTTAGGCCCTACCATTTAGCTAGAATGCATTAAGTAATCAATTTCATAAATATTGTAAATGTCTGTAAAAATTAAATGATTAATCGTCACATGTAATTATGATCGATTTGGGCAAATATTATGATATTCGAATTAAATTTTAAATTGTTAGTAGCAAAAAAGTAAGTTAACGTCAAATGTGTAGTAGATTGTGTGGTATACTATCTACTGGATATACACTTACTGAAAAAAACAATACAGAGTTCAATTTGTTGGAGTATACCCTTAGCTAATGGTAGGACGTCTCCACGTCATTGCGCAAAAGTTCTTTTATGACTATTTTGTTGCGAAGGTAGACATTTCTGTAACACTGGCGTTCAATATGAATATCTCGCCTGGCCTTCGTAGTTCTATTAATTATGACAAATCGCAATTTTCTTTTGTAACCGTCATAGTTCAGACGACACAATATTATTGATCGTTTTATAAGTTCCTACAATGTTTTCTGACTTCTTCCTTATTCTATCCTTAGATCAACCTTTCTTTGTTTCCAGGGTTTTAGTTTCCAGTATATCAGGTAAGAAATTTCTACCATTTCGATCGTGGGTGCTGAAGTGAGGGTTGAGTTTGCGGTGACACCTTTCTAGGAACATTTTTTTTTCTATAGTGATTGTCATTCCTGCTGTGCTTTTACGTCGTCCACAAGCTTGCTGCTGTTGATCAGGCAGTCAATCACTTTCAGCCTAAACAGTCTCCTAGAGCCCGTATCTTCTCTTTTCGGATTCCTTAAGGCCGGAAGAACATGGAGCATCCATCCGTTGCATCGGAGCTTGCTAGTGCTTCAAATAACAAAAGCACGGTCTCAGTTCGGACTCAACCATAAACGGGAAATGGTGGGGGATCTATAAGAGAACTGATAGATATCAGGTCTGTAGTAATGCAGCCGCTGCAGTTCGCTGGTGCAATAGACTCCTTACGTGCTGTGCCCATCCTAGCGCTCTATCGCAGTGGCGGCGGTGGTGTATAATGAGATGTATCCCCTCTGTATCCTCCCCTTATTGCTACAACCCGCCACTGCCAACCAAAGGGATTGGCTTACACTACTGTGGTCCCTCCCACATCAAGAGGCTCCGCCTTCGAAAAGATGAAACAGCGGTTGAAACACCGTGATGGGTCAGAATGATCTGAAGGAAGATCTCGAGAAGTTCTCAGCTAAAGACGAACGAAGAAGAAGGTCTGCCAAAAAGATCCGAGAAGAGATCCAGTGAATCTGTTGAACGCTGAGTTAATACTAGGTACTTATTAAAGTCGAAAAGTTAGTTGACGACAAATCAAAGCTGAGCACGGGTCTGAGGTGTAATGTCCGTTGAACGTAGCAAAAAAATACCAATGGAATGTTAAATGTGGCAATTTATGTGTGCTGACCTAATCTAGTGATACGGCCCATCTGGAACAATAAACTAATTTCCATCAATTAAGGTACGTCAAATATATCAGCTGACTAACAATATAGGCGGCATATTTATTTTGACCTTTTTAATTTCTACAATTTATTGCGGTAGGTGAAACGGCCAAACTGTTGTCATAGATGTCAAATGGTACTGCTATATCGGCAGTTATAACAATCGTTGGTGATATACATATTCCTTTCAAACGTTCACCTAGTCCGAATAATTTCCACTAAACATTGCAGTGATGGACTGTCGTTCGTCATTTTTGTTTGGAACATACGCCTTACCTTCAAATAATAGCAGCTGTCATATTGATTACTTAGGAATTAGCTTTAGAACAAAAGTATTGGACTGTGGTGAACCTTATCATTTCCCAGTAGTTAATAAACCGAAGTTGAAAGGCAAAAGTATCTAAGCTGTTAACCAACAAGCCCCATATAAATGTTATTACGATAGTATGAAATCATTTTTCATTTACATAAAATTGGTTTTCAAAGGTAAGTAGAAATATGTGAGGCTACTAATATACTGAGACTATTCTCATTCTTATTTCTAAGTTAGTCTCGTTATGGACGGATGCATTCCACTTGTGTATGCACTTAGAGTGATATCCATCACATCAAACGACCAATAAGCACTGGGTGGTGCAAAGAGTTTTGTAAATGCGGGCAAGTATGCGCATGCAAAATCTGAACTAAACACAACTGAATATGGGTGCATTTTTCATTTGATTTGCCAATAAACTTCCTAATTTAACCATGTATCATTCCTTCTAATAAAATGTAATCTGGTCTAATTTGAATAAATGCATCAGATGCTGAAGCAACAGATGGGATATACACTGTAAGGATTACCCATATATGCATGAATCGGTATCATTACCAGGCATTTTGTTCGGCACTTTGTAGGTGTCAATGTTGGTGCGGGCCTCTCAGCAAACACGCGCTGACAGAGATAGTGTCAACAAATTGACAACAGATCAATGGGACATCGAACAGTTCTAGTAACCGTTAGTTAGCAAATGCCAGCCTTTGCATCGCTTGCTTGCTTGCTCGTTGAACTAGTGCCGGGAACCGTTGTTGGTAGAACTCATGACTAAGAATTAATATAATATAGTAAATATGTATATATACTATGCATAGAGTAATGCCAGCAATTGCTGATCATAGTACTTCAGGTTACATGTGTTACGACTAAGGTTGCTTCCTTTACTTACTAAGTCCAGATTATACGAGATGAGAGCGTTTTGCTATATTGCGAGTTCACCTTGAACGATTAAATATTTAAGCATAAGTAACTCATTCTACAAAAGTTGTGTTTTTAGCAATAGGCAGTGTAAGGCTTGGTCTGGAACGCCAGAAAGCCGCTTGATATGAACTAGACACCGTTGATTAACAAAAAAGTATCCCTCCTTATAAATGGATTAGAGTTATGATCTCAAGCATGCAGTTGTCTAAGAACAAACGGAGTAAGCATGTCCTCATTGTGGTATCCAGTTTAAGGGACGACACTAGCTTCCTAATAACCATAACATTATGTCGTTTATCTGTTATAACTATTATTAATAGTTGTGTTACTTTATTTATTTACAGAAAGCTTTTCGATTAAAGGACAATGCGTATTATAAATGGAAAAGATTTATAAACATATTAAAAATGTCTGCCAAGATGTGCACAATGCTGGGGTGTTAGCAGTTTGTTTATTCTTTCATTGCGGTATAGGCAGAGATTCATAACACTCTGCCTATCCAAGCCGCTATCATTAAAACGCTCATCATGCCCATTATGGGTGTCAACTAATTTCGCCCACTTCTGAGGGACAAAGATATTGCAAGTAATTCAATAACAGATATTACTCTAAGCTATTATAAGACAAACGAATGTGGAACTCCACTGTAAACGACAATTTTTCTAATGCTGACAAATAACGGAATCCTTACAACTTAGCCAGTCCGCTCAAATAATTATATAGATCCAACGCTCATGCAGTGAAGAAAAATATCGTCGTCTGAAAAACCTGTACACCTGCTTAATTAATACTGCCCTGCGAAATACCAATAAATTGAAAGCACTTCTAGAAACTGTAGTGTGTTTCTGAGCGTTATGTATATTTTGGCTATACAAGACAATTAATTCGTAAGTTTCTTTTTTATTAGATATTAATAAAGCAACTTCTCGGAAACACAAGTAATTTTTCTACTACATCGTGTTGGTAACCTGCTGCTATTTTCAGCCGTATAATGAGACCACAACTTAATGAATGCAGATCCTAACAGTTCTTAAAAAAGAGGAACGGGGCTACGTAAATCCGCTTGTCAAAAAATAACATGTGCTTGAAACACCAAAACACTCTATTTCATACCTGTGGAATAAACTTATATATTTTAACTCTTCTTTGCATAAGGTTTTCAACTTTCTATTGTCTCCTTTGGTATTAATATAACACTAACAGTGGTTATTTATTTTTATTAGGTCATAGATCTTCGAGAAGCAATAGGCACCGATTCATAAACCTCGACCAGCCGCCGGTCAGTTCGGCTTTAACGAGCATAAAATAAACATGTCAGATTGCCCCTTAGTTCGCGGCGGCGGGGCTGCCACGCCTCCAGGAGAAAAGGGTGTACGCCGACCAAAATGTGCGCGTTGTCGAAATCATGGTGTCATATCCTGGCTAAAAGGCCATTCGCGTCACTGCCAATTTCGGGACTGCGCGTGCGCTAAATGCAATTTGATTGCTGAGCGTCAGCGTATAATGGCGGCGCAAGTTGCACTTAAAAGGCAACAAGCTGCCGAGGATGCCATTGCGTTAGGTATGTAGTCATAGCTATAGACTAAGGAAACCAACAATTGTTATTAGTCTTTGATTCTGACCCAAAAGTTTGTTTTAATGAAGATAAGTTTAGGTTGATACGATAGCGAAGTTATCTACTTGTAAACATCCATATTGAGTGCTTCCGGAAGTTTCCGCTACTTGTTTCAGCCCATTGTAATTTGAAAGCACCAACGGACACCGGCTTGCGACTTTTTTAAAAAAATATGCTGTTATTTCCATCAAAAGAGTTGCCTGCAAGATATGTTACTAGGAATTCCAAGTGCATAATAAGCGTGAGAAATAGTGAATTGCATTTATTTGATTGTGACCTTAGTTTACATATTTTTTACTATAGAAATTACGAAATAATGATGGATGACCATTTGATCTAGAGGAATGTACGGACACAACTAATGTAACGAACTATATGTGGCTGAGTCATTCGATGATAGTTAAAAGGGAGACACGTGTTTTTAATTATCATTATCATTCTCAATGTTATCCGTACTTACATGTAGTAAAAATGCATTGCTGTGGCATTTTTTATTGGTTTGAGAAGGGGACACACCTAATTTCATTCTATTCAATGATATAGAATGCGTCTACTTCAATTATTCTGTTGGTGTTACTTGATACAACTCGTAATTACGTGCATATGAAGATCATTTCTTTCTGTTAGTTGAACGCAAGCAAGCGAAACAAGGTATTTCAACAATGTTATGACTAGTATGTAAAAAAAAATTCTTACATTTGTGCAGGCCTGCGAGCTGTCGCCACTGGATCTTCTCTCGAGTACCTACCTCCAGGGCCAATCTTTGGACTACCTCTTGCTGCCAACGCGGTATCTGCCAAGAAAGCGCAAATGCAACAGCAAAGAAGAAAGAACCTTGAAGAAAACGCAGAGCATGCTGATGAGTCTAGTCTTCAAGATAGCCAGAACTGTACAACCGCAACAGCTGCAGATACAAACAAATCCGACGACAACGAGTCCGGTGAGTTAGAAAGACTTGTTTATCTCACTTCATGTCAGAATAATAACAATGATTCAATCTCTCACAATGAAGGGCACACTTCACATATAACTAGGGTAATAAAATATTTGTGTCCTATATTTCATGGCATTCGGACTTTACATTTGGGTTAGATCATTTAACATCTACGCTTTTTCTTACCTATAATATGACGTGGTCAGTTATTATACAGGTCATCTGTATAATAATGATCACTTCAGAACACACGCTTACACGCTTAGAAAACGACATAGCGAAATTGTTATCTCTTATTTAAAATAAGAACTATACGAAAGATTACCAGACAATGACGAGATCAGTTTATTAATATTACTACTATAGTGAAAACAACTGAGGATCTCGTTTTACCATGTGATCACCTCAAACGTACGCCGGTCAAATGAACACGTTTGACTCGCGTATGTTGAAAAACATGTCAACGAGAAGGGAAATGATGATGGTAAATCTATTGACAAATGCTATTAAAACACACTCTATGTCGATTGTTTCTTATATCTTCCTCAATTAGTTAATTCTAACTGAAACTCCGAAATCCCTAGGTTTGACGCAGCGGCTTCTCGCACATTTGGTTGGTATCTTGCGATTATTAGAGAACTAACCTGTCATGCGGCGTGACTAAAGTAGCAACGATTTAGTGTTCTGAACAATTCGCTGATTTTTGACAAAAGCTGTAATCATTAATGTGGTGCGATATTTGAGTTAGCTGACTATCGAGACGATGGTCGCCGTTGTCAGTAACTATCATCCTATTTATGTTTGAAACTAAGCCTACAATCCAAGATCTAGCCGTTTAAAGAAATGCTTGACGGCAAGGCCAGATGTTAAATTAAAACATTGAAGGTTATGAAATTGAATGTATAATTTCATTTACTATTATGTACAACTTCAAACCGAAAAAGCCGGGTCACATTTGCGCTTTTGGACTTCGGTTGTCAATAATATACGCGCGCCAAACGCTACAAAAGATATAGCGTTTGGCGCGCGTCACGCGGCTATCTTTGGTTTAAGATGATTCGATTGGTTTTTTATTGTTCCGATTTTTAAGACGATACGTTGTGAGCCGAACTACACTGAATTCACAACTGGGCAGATAAAACCCCTACAAGGCGTAGTTTAGCGATTTAAAAGAATCATTCATTGCAGATCTATGCAAATTTGATATTACCTTGTAATTGAAACTTAACTTTTAAACATTTTGTGTCTACCACATACTGCGGTCCTGTTTGAACAGAACTGGAATGTTTTCTATGGAAATGTCGAAATTCAATTTCATGTAAGGTTATTTATGGACATCCATTACGCTCAAGCTTCTCTCGAGTAAGCACTTTTTAACGCAAGTTATTACTATGTCTACAATTTCAGTACGTAAGTAAATGTGAGCCATGTAACCACCATATTGAAAAGCTGAAGCAATAATTTTTTTGCTAATATTGAGTTTTTTCGAATATTTTTGAATATTAATGATATAACAATTTTGAATAACTTTTGTGATAATTTTGAGCAGCAGTTTAGGCTAGTACACAAGATATATTTTTGTTGTGGTCGTTACTTATACATAAGGTAGCCTTTACTTAAACATATTTCGTTTCGAAATTACTGAGCTTTTCTGTTTCTTATCACATGTACACAAGGTATGAGCTCTATACAATTAGTGATCGTTCAAACAGGTAGTTTCTTTTTTATTTACCGACGCACTGTTGTAGCGAAATAAAAACTGCTTAATTCAAGCCTATAGCTTACTGAACGTTGTAGTATAATCTAAAATATATTTATATAACAAATGCAGACGGTTTACTCAACGAACTGCATCGATGAGGGGTTTTGGTTCTTTCGCTCGTTTTTCCATTATAATATGAATTCATATATATATATATATATATATATATATATATATGTGCAAGAATGCAAGTAATTTGAATAATAAAGGTACTGCCATAATTAGATGCGTAGTATCTTAGCACATCTGTAAAAATAGGATAAAGAGGTGTTCGATTGAGTGCTCCTGTGCGTAGCAAACACGCGCAAGATTTGGAATATCGCAAACTCTGTTTTGGCCAACGATGGATGTGTCCAAAATTAGTTCAAACAGATGCTACCGACACAATACCGAAAGGATTCTTGCTTTTGTTGGTCTAAGCACATTACATTGCACTTCTATTGAAAAATGTTTTGGCAACTATGCGTTATTTTTGTAATAAACTGTTCTCGTTGATCATTAGTTTAACTCTCATTTCACTGTTTTATTTTTTGTACAAATCAAAAGACCACAAATTAACGTAATCAACGTTATATTATAAACGAATGCATTAGTTACATTGAAACTATAGTTTAGCATAAGAACTTTGGCATAGTTTGATTGTATTTGTCGGCTCGACCTAGAGAGCAAACCATGTTTAAATATTTGCCATATTTCCGGCAGTTAACATTATCAATGTATATATCGTTAGCCTGCATTATATTTGCTAAGCGTTTATATATTAAGCATTGGTAAATACATAGTAGCGTTTTTTCCAAATATTTTTTTACCTTTCGACTATTTGTTTAATTTTATATACGATCCAAAACTGCTGCTTTCCCATAAGTCTACTGTAATTTCATTAAAAAGTGAACAACATTTCATCTGGAGTTCAGGTTCCAACGTTAGATGTTCTTCGTGAAAAAAAATGCATTTTCACCTGAGTCTTATATTTCGTCTCTACCAAGATCAAAGCGTCAAAGGTTGCCGTGTACGGCGTGAACTCTATGCCTTAGATAATTGCTTGAAGGTGGTTTGCGAAGTCAAATAATGGCCTATTGGAATTGGAGAGGTGCCCCCCACGACCGGCCGTCTGGGGCAGACAAAGACCACTTAAAAACGACTTTCAAGGAAGTGGCCAACCAACAACCTGTGAATTGACCAAGAAAATGAACTGCACTCAAGTGACTATCGTCAGACATCTCGAATGCATTTTGATCTAATCAACAATTAGGAGCCTGGGTTTTTGTCCACAGACTGAATGAAGCATAAGTAGATACGATTATTTATAGTTTTTCAGCAGCTCGCCCGACATTGGACAACCTAAAGATTTCTATATACATGACAAGAACTAGTATTTTTACGTCAGTATGAATCAAGGAATGGAACAGGCGGATCTAGAAGATAGGTCTAAGCCCAGAGTTGAGCCAAATCGCCATCCCAAGAACACATGCTTTGCGTTTAGTGGAGCTAGAAGGGGTTTATGCACTAGGAGAAGCTAGATAAAAACAGGGAGTCAAGAAGAATCTGTGTATGGCCAAGTCAGGTCCAGTAAACATGGCTATTCAGCAGAAAGTATTTTCTATAGAAAACGGTCATTCCTCCACAATGACAGACTTCACATCGCAATGCTCCGTAAAGCCTCCTTAAAAATGTTGAATGGAAGACTCCTTTGCATCCTCCCTATCTTCCGACCCCTGTATTGACGAATCCGACGTCACTGTCTACGCCTTTCTCCCGTCTCTCAATCAATATACCTATTCCGTTATGCCAGCAGTTTTGAAGTTGGATGTCAAAGGCTCGTGAAGCGTTATTTTGAAAAGCGCTTTATTATAAAATGTACTATCACGAATTCGAGCGAAAATTTGCATTTCTTGTTAGGCAGCATATTTAATAATTTGTAATGAGCTCAGATGCTCAATCATGCGTACCTCTAGAACTTTCAATCTTTATTTTTATCAGACGTATCGATCATCCTTTGAAGTTTTTGCCTATAGAATCTGTTACCTTTTTTGAAACCAAAATTGCATCATGATATATTACACAAACTTGACAGTAAGGGTCTCATTGTGTTTTGATTTGGGTTCGCGTGCTGCAAGTGAAGCCTTCGCTAAAGTGCTAATATCTTTTTCATGCTCTCGACAGAAGTATATTCCAATTCCCATTTGTGCACATTTTTCTTTGAAGGTTAGCTCTTTCATTATTTAGTACACTTTCTGCTTCATGCCAATTGCTTCATTTTCTCGATTGCCACTGATTGACTGACATTGGTTGCATCCTAGTGTTGTTGAAGCTGTAAGTTTAACAGTGTTATTGGCTATTCCTTTTACCTAGATACTGAGATGTGAGGGCATCTATTGAGGGTAAGCTTAAAGCTCACAAACTTGCAGCACTTCGGAAAAGGTCGAGCAAGGTAGGCATTGTTACCCTCGAGACTGCACATAAAACCTCTAAAGGGACTTTAGAGTCACTAAATATAAGTGTCCTTGTTTCTTTGATCCTAGATTAAACACAGCCTAGCCCCATAAAACTCAAATGTTGATAAACTTTTACGGTTCTTTGCGTAAACGATAGTTTGTTTTAGTGAATCTTGTGGAATCATTGTATAGATGTTTCACATTAATTCCTTTCACGATACCCGTCTGTGACGATAACCCTTGAGGAACTTGTCACCAGTAGGTTCATATCAATCTATGGAGGCACCGATACCTGTTATATACCATGACTCCTCTCCAGTGGGATATCATATTGGCTAATGTTTGTGTCGTAAACTAGGACGGGCGTTCTAGCTAATCAACTTTTAGTAGAGCTCCGCAGTCGCTCATCTAACTCAGTACCAAGTACTCCCAGGAACACTGGCGTCGCAGCTGTACAAGCTCAGTTCGCTTCATGCGGGTACAGTTTACTTGCCAGTTATCTGAAGCACAGATATTTATTCTAGTATGCATTACATTCATTGAATTGATTGAACGAATATTGTTCCTTGCTAGATTTATCTTTGTAATAACAATCCTTGCTTTACAATAACACTTAGCTATCTTGATCGCATTAAGTGGCACGAATAACTCGCGTTATTTTCCGTAGATTTTTACGAATGTTTTCAACCCTGCTTGCAGCCCGCTTCAAGATTTTTGGTATACTTTTAATCGATTAGGTAACGTCTTGTAAATAAACCCCGAGAAACCTGGTCATCTTGCTTTGCTTAGTCAACGTTCCATTACATTCTGCCTTCACATGTTGACCTTGGCTAATGTTGAAAACACTGCCCTAGTGTCGCATGCCTCAGCGGCCAAAGAGAAAGAGTTTAAAATGTGCAGATCACACTCTTGAGTGCCGTTTGTAGTTCTAGGGTAGGATTTACCAATTTCTTTTTACCAGGGAAATGCAAAGCTCTCCATTCTCTAAGCACTGTGACAAGCACGCACCGTTAAAAACATGTTCTCCCCTAATATACAATCAAGTAGCATATATGTGACAACATTTATTTTTTATAGATTCGTGGGTTTACGAAAAAAATAGGATCGTCGCCAGGATATGCGTAATCGTACCCGTGACCTTTAAGCAGATTGTCGATTAAGTGAATAAGTGTAAGTCAAAAGGGTTCAGCTAACTTTCAATACGTAACGTTACCATTTTAATAAAGCTCAAATAGATGAAGTTGACCAGATATACGTATTCGTTGACCCTAGACGTTAATCTTACCATGGTTCGTGTCTTTCAGTAAATGCCTGCAGAATTCGCTTTGATTTGCTAGTTTCTAGACGTCAAACGTTGTGAAGCTATATAACATACGATATGACTGTAACAGGATTAATTTTTTTCAAATGTGACTTAAGCCAGCTAACTTAATACCACATGTGTATGGCACAAAACCGACGCATTCTGAGGTGCAAGGAGAAAAGAACATGAAAACACATTAATGGTTGTCGGTACGCTCAAGCGTATCATGATAACCACTCTTTTAAATAACTCAATAGAGTTGTGATTTTTCACTCGTGAGATACCTGGAAGCTTTGTACCTTATTAACTGTTTTGGCTTCTTGAAAGTGAAATACGTTTGCCTTGCCTTGTTTTCTTTTTGATGGAAACCTTAGATAGTTGCGGATTAAACGTAGCTTGACAGCAAATTCACTATCGGATTTCTTTCCATGTCTAGCTCTTCCTTTTTATAGAAGCTACTATGAAAAGCGTGACCGGTAAACGTATGGAAAGGTTGTTCTTTTTCTGAATAGAAGTCTTGCTCTTTGCCTAGGAAGGAAGCGATCGATTGGGCAAACATCTCGTCATCGGGATGCGCCGATGCGCCGTTCCCCTTGGCATCCGTCCTCCGACTCTTCGGGAACTGAAGTAGAAAGCGCTAGGAGACTGAGGAGAGTCCGTTGGGAAGCCACTCAGAGACGGACATCTCAGCAGCCAGCGACAGAAAGATGATAGAGGCCCAAGCGGCGACGAGCCAAAGAGTTGGCTACACCCAGTCAGCTACTAGCGATGCTCCTCCCACCACCCAGAATTGGCGGTGGGCTCTCATGCGAGTCCACACATCGTCGTACACAAAAACAGCAGCTGCTGCCGTTGCACACTATTAGTCTCTAACGCTAACCGGTGGCTAGGGTTAACAGATGAGGACGCAAGCGCCTATATTCTAATACGGCTGAAGCTGCCATTCGCTGTTTCAATGCATGTGGCAGAACACAAACAAAAACTTTTATCTATTGAAATGTGTATATAATTTTCTACATAATAATACACTAGAGCTTGGCTTCGTATAAAAATCTTTTACATACCTAATGCACAAAAATGAATTGATTACTTCCTATAAAAAAAACTGAAACATTGGAAGCGTTCACCTATTCCTTAGTTGTGAGCGCTTCAGTGAGTCCTACCGACGAGTGCGTAGTTACGTTAGAACGAGTATCTTAAACCCTCCGAATCTGTTAGTTCGTAGCCTAGTGGACTATCCTGAAAGTAATGTTCAGTTATGAATAATTAATAACTGAATTATTCAATCACTTTATTTTTTTTTTATCATTGCTGCATACTACCAGCAATGTACAGAAACACCAAATCATTAAATTAAAGATGTGAACAGATTTAAACTGAGTAGTTGCTATTTGATTTAAAACACTTGAAAATAATATGCGTGGTAATCTGACTGAGATAGATGACGTTGTTGCTAAAATGCGCTAAAAAAATATGTGTTAAAATTGAGTTTACTAAAGTTTAAGATAGAGCGCATTGAGGATGAGTAAAACTGCTACAGAACTTCGTTATATGTCATAGTTTTATTACGATAAAGACACAAATGCTTCCCGGACCCCAAAGGATTAACCCAAAAATGTGTCTGTCGCTTTCGTTCTAGAAATTTTTATGTATAGGATACACTTCTTAGTGGGCGACCGGAAGAAGTTTGTAAGGAGGTTGAGAGAGACCGACACGTAAATAGCCATGATATTGCCAAAGAATTAAAGATCCACCACTAAACAGTTTTAAACCATTTAAAAATAGCTGACTACTCAAAAAAGCTCAATGTTTTGATGCCATATTAATTGGCGCAGATGAGTTTACTTCATCTTATTCCCATCTGCGAAACTTCATAGAACCGCAAGGTAGTCAAGTCATTTCTAGAGCGCTTGATCGCGGATGGTAAAAACTGAATCACATACGACAACATTGTGCAAATAAGAAAAAAGAAATAAAATGTGCTCAGTAATCTGTAGCAAAGCCCAGACTAACGCTAAAGAAGACGATGTTATGCGTTGTTGTATTGTGGATTATGAATTGCTACCGCTTAGACAAACGATTGGCTCTGGCATTTACTGTTAATAACTAACAAGATTACGACAAGCCATTAGAAAAAATCGACTGGAACTTGTAAAAAACGTACTCGTCCGCCAGGACAATACCCGACTGCATATGCATTTAGCTACCCGACAAAAATTGGGAGAACTTGGATTGACAAATTCAATGCATCTGGCGTGTATCCCGGATTTTTAATAAAATTATTATCTCCCCGTATAAAATTATTATCTAGTTCGGTCTCTGCAGAGCACCCTTAATAATGTTAATTTATTTTCAATGAGATATGCAAAAATCACTTGTCATAGTTTTTGGCCCAGAAACATTTGAAGTTCGTCAGTGATGAGATTATGGTGTTATTGGGAAGCCAGCAAAAGGTTATCCATCAAAATGGCGCATATTTAGTGAAGTAATATTATTTTAAACTTTGAAACATATTTGCTTTAATTCTAGCTTAAAAACGGTCAATACTTTTTTTGACAACCCGGTATGATATGTCTGAAAGACAGGCAAGCTTCGAATATATTTTCGTACCGACTAATAGGAAAACACAAGAACTTCACACATATTATAGTAGCTCTGGGCAATAAAGATCCTGACAGTCATTGTTTCAAAATTGAGGGTTTGGAAATCAGCATGCTGCTCTTTTGTTTTTCAACTTAGCGAAAAAACTTCATTAGGATAAATGTAAACCTTGAATGATAGCAAAATGAAGGTTTCTAGAAAATGTTATAAAATGCAAAATGTATTTGTAGAGAACAATATGTACCACTTATCTCTACCCCCACTAGAAGGGTCTATTAATACGCCTGTTGGTATTCTAACAGAAGGGCCGCATTACAGAGCTCTAGATTAGTTCTTACTGAAAAGCTACTACGACCTGCTACATTTTCACGAAAACCCAATGGTTTCTCTAAAAAGTCGTGATTTTTCTTATTTTACGTTTTTAACAAAACATGTGTCTTCGTATTAAGCAACTTTTGTCTGAAGAATGTTACGAATTCTCTTACATGCATAACGATCAAGTGTATCAGGAACTTAATGCTTAAGTAGATATGCAAAAATCTGATTACGTTCTAGTGCAGCAAACTCAATCGAATTAGCACCGAAATTTATTAGACACTGTTTGTACAAACCTGCGATTTGTAATTGACAAAATATATTGACATTATTTACAGATTGTACCGTGTCCGATTCCGAGTCAAAACGCGCGCGTTTTTCGGACACGCAGAGTCCACCAGTGGCCTCATCCTCATCGCCCGCACTGCCTCCTCAAGTGGATGTGGACTCCACGACTTCCCAAGCACCTCCTCCAGCTCCTGGTGACCAACTGGCTATATTACAGCGCCTATTTCCACATCAGAAACCCACGTTACTCCATTTACTTCTTCGAAGTTTTAATAATGACCTGGGCAAGGCTCTTGAATATATTCTAAAGTGTGAGAACTCATTACATGTGCCTCCCCTCATGATATCAGATGATAGCTCTGTTGCATCTACAACTGCAAGTGCCGGATCCTCTTCTACTACTGATGTTTCTTCCCGTAGCAGCGCTTTCCGTCCTTTGTGGAACCCCTTATTGCCCAGGCTCGATCTACCATCGTATCCTTTGTTTCCAGTGGGCGTAGGGATTGGGGTTGGTTATCCCAACTGCCCGCCTGGATGCGCTCAGTGTCCACCGTTCTTACCTCTTGTCACTCCTCCATCTGCACCGAGTAGTACAGATGATAAATGGGTATCCCCGGAAGAGCTTTTAAAACGTGATTCTGATTGAAACGATAAGTGGAAATAATAGAGGCGTAGATGAAGCGACACACTCTAATTAGCTCCGCGAGGAGTCTACATAGAGTCACATATATATACAGAAGCCAACAAATTGTGTAGTTAGGCTGAGCATTGATTGTTCGCTATGATATGGTATTGTATAGTAGTATATAAGGCTCACAACAAAAATTTAGGGCTACGATGATGATAAAGAAACATAATAAAGATAATAATAAGGGTAATAAATGATGCTGCCGCGAGATACAACCATGTGAAGGATGTTAGTGCTTTTTTATTACAAATCGGGGTGGGGTAGAACCAAACTTTATTGTTGAACGTTTAGTAAATTAATGTAGATACTCTATCTAAATTACATTCAGGGAAAATATGCAAATGACAGTTTCATATTTTATGCTCTAAGATCATATAACGTTAAGTTGTCCTGATCTCTCAATCCATTCGATTTCTATATTGCGTAACCCTAATGAGATATGTTTTTGGTCTACAAGTGCCATAATGATAATAGTAATAATAATCATAATAGTAATAAAACTATTGCGCTTATAATAAATGGCGATTGGATACTGCGGAAACTCTTATCTGAAATATCTTGACATGCATGAGGTGTGCCTTTTATTAATAGCCAGTCTTCTTTAACTTATGCTTCGTGTTACAATGCGACATTCAGTCGGTGAGAAGCTCAATGTTTATGAACTTCTTTATGCCTAAAGCAGCCTCGATGTCACTGATAGCTTTGCGTAGAACTTAGTTCAACAAAAAGAGTGATATATATTCTATCACGCAACAGAATACTTAGTCATCGTAAAATATGAGCAATCGTTTTTATAGTTTCCTTGGCACATTCCTAGCAAAATGTCGATAATGAAAACTTTTACAAACTATTTCAGCTATCGGATACAATCTGGATGCTCGCATATATTAACGCGCAAGGGATCACTCCTCGTTGATTGCTTCAATCACATCAGAGTCTATCAAATGTGTCCTATCACTTTAGTTACTAATGCAATTACATGACTGAGCCTTGACACCTGCCCATTTTGCTATCACTCTGTTCGTTATTTTCAAGCGCCCATCTCTTGTCAAAAGAACAATGCTTGCGAAATCAGTTCCACGCTAGTGACACATCTGTCCAATTTCTGCGGAGCGCTTACCGTATCCCTAAACCTCAAGTTGTAGCCATATATGCCTTAGCCGGCCTTCACTCATTCGCTAGATAGACACAACCAAACAATGTGTATATACTTGTATAGCCATATGTCTATATACCTGTATATATATAACTTCCGATTGGATTTGGCCAGACAAAGGTAGCAATGGAGCGCGAAGGATGGATATCAAGACGTAGGCACGGACATCAACACCACCCAAAACACTCAACTAGCTTGGTTCTAGTGGAGCAGCGCAACCCCACTAGGACAGCCCTCACTTAAGGTGCATTCTTTCTCGTTCCCTGTCAATGGTAAAACAAGCGGCGCCAATGACCCGAAAAATGGGTGAACAGCAGCATTCGACACCCACCGACTGACTACAAAGTAAGTTAGTTGGTGGTAGGCAACGATGATAGGAGTAGATCAGTCGCGGGTTCGGGGTTCAGCGATGGGGAAACGACACGGGGCACCGGCCAGCTCTCGCGCGAGAGGCTCCTGCTGCCAACAAGTAAGCAGTGGCAGGCAGACAGACAGGCAGTGGCTACGATATGCCATTGCACACAAGAGTCCCTTGGGTATCAGCAGCGGTCGGCGGGATAGTCAGGGTGCTAACTGGATCATCTCATCTTCGTTTGCACAGAGCGTAACATCGAAAGAAGTGAGAGGTTCCTTGGACTTGTGTTGAAGGTAGGCAGAATGGCTTCTGGGCACTGATGCTGTCCTGCCGTAAGCTCGGCCTGAGCAAGCAGGCGCCAAAGAGAAATAAAGGAGCAAAGGAGAGGTTAAGGAAAACCGCACCGATAATTTACATCATTCTAAGGTAAACAGCCCAGGGCAGCGGGATACGCTAAAGCTAGTTCAGAAAGGCCGTTGTAGATACGGCGGGTTTGAAGTTCCTTGTTGATGCACAACAGGAGTCCTTGCAGGCACGACACATAAGGCTATACACTGATTTGCAATGTGTATTAAATGTGCATAAACTCGCTGATACTCTCTTCATCTAAATTTTGTAGAAACTAACTATAAGAGACATAACATATATATATACAGATGTATATATCCCCCCGCCCTCCTTTATATATGTATATATAGGGGTTATATAGGTTAAAATTTACTTAATGTTATTATTGAAAACAATGACGAAAGAGAAACAAATTATATTAGTATATTCACCAAACATATTTTCTATTGCGTGGCCTACATTGGTGCACTATAAATAATTCATTTTTTGCAAAAGTAATAATTGCTCTATATAGCCCCACAAGGTGGAATCTAATAGATTAGAAGTAGCGCTACATGGGTTACTCTTGATTTCATGCAAAGAAGTTAATGATTAACCCAAGTTAGAAGAAAATTAATTTTTTAGAAAGGACTGTGATTATTACTGTGATTATATTTATAATAATTTACCGCCAAATTAAGCCGATCAAAGATTACGATTTGTTTACTAGCTATCTACATGAAAGTTCTGCTGAATAGTGTATAATTGGGTTTTGAATGGTCTATCACACCCACAAATCGCATTTTGTTTGAGAATTAAGAATGGGTGGCACAGTGCGCGTACAGGTCTCAGAGGCCAAGTTGAACACATTGACACATGCATGGCTATCGTGGTTACACATTATTTTGATATAAATAATTACCTGTGGTAAATTCTAATCCATGGTTGTGACTATTCGCAATGTGATGCATATGTTGGTAATTTTGCATTATCGAATGGTGCGCTGTGCTAATAAGGTCATCGCTTTTTTTAAATGCAACAACATATGGTACGTCGTCAACAAATATGACGCGTGGTACCACAAGTTCAAAAATACAATTCCTTCATCTAACTTGACATATCTAGCTTAGTAAAAACACACACATGCGTTTTTACTAAGCTGAATTGTATTCTGGGGCCATTTATTTCTTTTATTTTATTTTCAGAATTAGTGTCGATGGCATAGGGTTTCATTCATGTTCGAGATGCAACGATTTCTGTAAACCCAACACTGGTGCATATCATTTCCAGGGCAGTCATGTAATATAACCCTTTTTTATTTTTCTATATGTATATATTTTTTTTATTATTATTTATTACTTATTTAATTATATTATTTAAGCAATTTGCATTCAGGTTGCTTTTAAAAATGTAAGTTTAAGACGTTGGTAAGAAGATGATAATGGAAAAACGAGTTTATTATTTTAGTTCTTTCCTGTTCAACAAAAGTTTGGTGCATTGTTGAAAAATACTTATATGCCACGTATTATTCCACCTTTTGAAATTTGGTATATACGCGCGTAGATATTATTATTCTGACCTTTAGTTGGTAGGTTGAAAAATGGGAAATCAGGAAGTTTGAGAGGTTTACGAGTGCGAGTTTTTCTTGGAAGCTACGACGGAAATGCGGCTTGTCGTATAAGCCTTGTATTCGAGGAAGGAGTTACTATTCGAAATTACGTGAGCCGCTAGCTTAGAGATCCAGAAAGGACATTTTAAATGTGAAAATTAATTTCGTAGAAGACCCACTAAGAGTGTAAGTAACGAAATATTGAAAGCTGTGGTAAAAGTGGACCCGTCTTAACATACTTAAATCTTAACTAAAATTCGATGTGTATAAAAATATCATACTTGTTCACCTCAGTCAAAAGATTAAGAAGTGCCTAAATTTCTTTGTTCTCACCTTTAACAGTTACCCATTCTTGCATTGAATTATAACCTGTGATAAAAAGGTGTCTTTTATGATAATTAAACGGCCGCCTCAGTAAGTGGATGCAACTGAAGCAGCAAGACATCATTTTGAAGTAAATGTACTGGCATAAACATCTGGTGTCTATTTGGGAGCTTATTGCAAGTGCTATATACCAAAGCTTTATGGTTCGTCGATAGTAAATGGTTCGAGTGGGCTGGTAAAAAGTGGAGAGGACGATGAATCAGTTCCGTATTAAGCAGCTACTGTTGGTGAATAAAATCTAAGCCATTTTTTTGCACGGCAACGCTTAACTTCACACTACAAGAATCACGGAGGTAAAAACGCAAAAGCTATAGTATAATCAAAAGACATTACTTTCACAGGCTACCTTGCTTTCACAATTTTATTTACTTGTTCATAAGAAAGTTGCTCAGATATTAACGTGATGACGAAATTGTCTGTTTATAGTTCGTTTGCAACAGATATATATATATACATACTGCCATCCAGCCAGACGACACACAACAATTATGTATACTTGAATGAAAATAAATAAACTACGTTTATGAAAAAAAGTTTAAGAGGTTAGAGTTTACTATCTCAATTTTAATATTAAGCGACAAAATATCCATTTATAAGCTTATTGAAGAAAGTCGCACAATGTTTCAAATATTTTTTAATAAAGCTTATTTTCTATTATCACTGATTGCCAACTGCGAACATACATCCGGTGACAACTAGATATACCTGATATATTTTACTCATTGCTTAGAATAGGTGTAAGCACCTAACACTCAACAGGTAATTTTCTCGCCGATGTAACTTTAAACTGCCTTTGCTTTTACTAACTTCTATGCTCATCTATCACTATCAGTACCAGGAAGATACTGTAGCGAGCGTTTTTAATGAATCTGGCAGACAGTCCCGGGCATGTAGGACATTTTTCTTTTTTAACTGTGGCCAACAAATGGTGAACCGGTTTTTAGTACTGTTACTCATGCGGACCGTCGCTGCTTAGATGCGCCTACACATATTCCGTAGCATTTAAGTTACACGACCGGATTTCGAGATGAAAAAGTTTTTGAGGTCAATGTTTCGTAAACATGTGACGTTCAAAATCGTTTTTGTTTTTTTGTGTAGAATACTGAAACAAAACTGAGCGGCCGTGGAGGCTTCTATACTCCTGATACTGCTGCCACTCTTGAAAAATATGCTGATCCTCAAATGTGATCGATAAACACTTAATCTTTTATCAACGAAATCTAGGAGCACATGTAATAATGGGTATGCTCCATACTAACTTACTGGAAACTACTTTAAGAAATTGTTTGTAACCTCTAAATATACGCACTTTACGGTTTCAGCTCCCCAAAGAATAAAAAAAGGGTTACTCTCCACGGGCACTGCGGTCTCGGAGTGGTCTGCCACACCAATGACCAAGTTCAGATATACATTAACTATATATAGGGTCAACATGTTCGCGAAAGATTGTAATTGAATCACAACTTATAACAAATCCGGAAATGATCCTTAGGCAACACACTAAAGGAGAAATCGTTATTTGTTAAAGTATGAGCAACTGCCGTTGAGTGAACCATAATGTTCTAGATGTTAAAAAGGATCAAGATTATGGTTAATTAAAACTGCTTCGAATAGTCAAAAAAATTTGTTAGCCGGCTAATTTACTTTTTAGAAATTTATCGAATGCCTGGGGTAAAAGTTGAAGTGAAAAGCGCATAACCTGAAACGGAACTGTGCTTAGAACAGATATTTTGAGATATGTTAAATATGTAGACAAAATGCAAGAATTCCAAACATTTGAATGCATATGTTGGTTTAACTAAGCTGATGATTAGCATTCACAACATTTATACGATGAGTCTATTTCTTTTATGAAGCTTCGAACTCTGGCTCACATTGAACAGCGCTGAACGGAGAGTGTTCAGAAAGTCACGTGCTTGACGTTTCCTTTTCGTTTCACGCACACGTGCACAGGCACGGATCACCATAAAATTTGTAAAAAAATATTATTAATTATTTATTTAATAGCTTAAATATCGTCGCCCACATCGAAACTTGCTCAGTTGTCCATAAAGTTGCTTGACTCTTTAAAGAGCACATGTGCATAAACTAGTACATACATTTTTTAACTGTACATAATTCTTGTTTTTTCTTTTGATCCTTTCCGGTGCTTTCAGTTTCTCAGTAAATATGTTTAATAGTACTAATCATCGTCATTATTACCGACTTCTAAAAAAGACATTTAATCAAATCAATGACCAATCAAAACGTATCTATCATGCACAGGGGTCATATTTACGTTTGTGTATCATTGTGACCTTGCGACAGGTTCTACTCTAATAGTTAGCAATCATCGTTCACCGTAGCAGATCATTACTTCCAGGCTCCTTGTACTTGGTCGTAAATCGTAGAGGACTACCACGATAATGCCTTGTTTGTATATGCACTGACTGGAGACTATAATTCAGATGAAAATCAGCGGAAGAGTAGATAATACAGTTGATAAATTGGCCAAATTTTGGTATTGTTCTTAGATTAAAAGTTTAGCTTGAGTTTTATTGATTTAATTTACCATTTGACTTACTTCTTTTTATATTAGGCTGCACATTTAACAAGGCATGACCCACAGCCAATGTCATTTTAAATATTATTGTTATATTATAGTTATGAGTACTGCGTACCATACTATATCATTGCACAAGTTATTAACACTGGTTAATATTCATCAGCCATATCGTTAGTTTGCCTTTAGTACCATAAATCTGGCCTTATTCTTTCTCACGAATGTATACACATGATTTTGGTATATTTGACCTTTTTGTTACTATACTTTTAAAAAATCGGTCATTTTCGGTTCTCAAAACAATAAATTACCATAAAAATTAACAGGCTTTTACAAAAGTTTATGTAAAATCTCAAGACAATAAAAGAGCATTACAGACTTTTGTGCTTGACAAATCACTGGGGTGAGAATAGAGTTAAAATCTAACGTTTTAGTCAAATATTTCTAATAGATTCTTGAGATAATGCGCCGCGCATGTTAGAATGGAGATAGGCATGATACTTTGTGTTCACCAACCCGAAATGGAATCTGTTGCTCCTTACCTACCTCGACGTCCCCCTTAGTGTTGAAAAAACCATAAAATTTTGGTCATGTACGTGTATGACTAATTGAATCTGGAACTGTCTCTTTATCTCTGTCTCTCTGAAACAGCTACTCCATAGGGCACCTAAGGGGTAGTCTTGATGTTGACTAAAGTTATTATTGGTTCGTACACAAAAAGTGTCTTAACCTAAATAATTCGTAGTTCCAACTAACGGGTCGTCGAATCTTTTACTACTATGATTTATTTACACGGTACTTGTGAAATAAAATTGTAAGGTAAGAATGTTTTAAAACACATCTGATAATCAGCATGACAACACGAGTATTTTAATGTAAGAGTGCTACACTTTATAATTTAATTGAAAACCTTTATAATTTGAAAATAGACCGATTTTAGACAAATTTTCTCCTTACTTAAAAGACATTTATTTTCACTAAAATCTATAAATTGCTATAAACTATTCAGAAACCCATAATCCAAAAATCCACACCAGTGAGTGCGTCATTTAGTCACCTACTTTCGACATTTACCGTTAAACTGCCTGACTCTCTTTAGCTTTGCTCATATCTACGCTGTTTGTTCGACGCTTCTAGGACGCTTGTCCTAAATTAGATTAAAAACACTAAGTATCATCCATAGAAGGTTTTTGCTTTTGCGATTGTTCAATTTCACCTTTTAGTATGATACAGCGCTTGCATCCATATCCATGTTAAGTTGTATGTATAGTGTGAAGTAAATGTATTTCTAGTGTGAGCGCACGCAGCAACGACAAAAAACAAAATTCCTCTTAATCCTCATCAATAGTGTTAGTGTGTCAGTTGTGATTCCGTTATCGGTTTCTATAGAATTCACTCGCCCTAGAGACGTAGACTTAATGAGTAGGATCATCATGTTACTATATCCCCAGTTTGCTCGTTGGTGATAATTTGACCCACGGCCAAGATACTTTAAAATTTGCGCTGCAATCTTGAGGGCACTCAAAAGTTCTTAGGAGGATTAATCCACGGGGCGCCGAATTGTCGAAAGTCGTCGTATTTGCGTATAATCTATCCTGAGGCGGTGTAAAAGCTTGCGGATGGGCTTAGCGGGGCAATTTTCAGGGTAGAATCTTTATAAATATAAGAATGCCGGAAACATGCGGACTGTCCATGAATAACTCTGATTTAATGTGTTGCATTCTGATAGAATATTCCCGCTTTTGTCATAACAATTAAATATGAAGTTTAAAAACTGCACTATAATGGTTAACCTCAGAAAACTCACGCACATGCTGTCTTATATTATTTTAAGTAATTACCTTAAATTAGTAACGCAATTATTTTGGATCATTATCCTATATACGAAAAAAGTGTCCTTCAATTTCTGGGGTTTCCTACCAGACAGAAAATAATTTTATTCACATAACCCGTATAATTATGTAGCGAACTCTATACTTATACATTACCTATTGTAAGGACAAAGGGCAAATAATACGACACGTTTATATATATTCCAAATATATTCCAATCATTTCCATTCAATAACAGCTAATTTTATAGCCATAACTTGGCTCATTTCTTGCACTAAAATGTAAGATTATTCATGAAACGTTTCAGTGTTTATTGAATTTAAAATTAATAAAGATACATTTTTCCTATCAAAAAGGAATACTACCTTTGGTATTTTCGCCAAGCCAAAACTGTTGATACCCCGCAGCTGCTTTTCTTCCCAGTACCGTAAACAAAAAAATTATTTGTTTAGAAGCAGTATGTATAAAAAAGAATTTAAGCCCCGTTGCTCAAAAAATGATCAACCTTAAGCTTCTTATTTGCTCTACAAATGAAGATAAACAACTAGTTTTCTATCTCCACATTTTATGGCATTTGGACCTCACGAGCTCCGGCACTTCTACTCAACTGATTATTTTCCTAAGGACAATTCATATCCCCAATAGCGTTAAGATGGCCAGATTAATCTAGCAAACGTATAGTTGTTGAAATATTTATTCGGAGAAATTTGGTCACACGATTTTTTAAAAATTATTTCACAATAAATGACTTATTAAATTATAATTTTAACATACATATTGTTAGAGGACTATACGAGGATTATACATTCGTATGGAAAATCAGTATACGTATCTATTTTAAAATCACTGATTTCATGGCTAGGATTTTATGTGCAGGCTATCATACACGACTGGTATAACTAACTTGACAGTTGGTTGTTTGTTGAAACACCGTATACTGCAGAATCGAAAGGTAGTTAAACAGGGGTTTCCAGGTCTCTTTTAAGCCCGTCCTCGAGAACATCTATTATTTCATATTGAATTTCTTACTGACATCTTCCCGATCTTGTTGCCAGTAAATAGTTCTCATAGAAATACGCAAATTTCTAATTGAATATGACTTCTTATAAAGTACAGTGATGCAAATAAACTTTAAACAAATTTTAACAGAATTTTATAAATTAAGATTTCGAAAACAGCATTTGCCGCATCAAGCCTACCATATTTGCACTGTAGGAGATGCAAGTTTCCCGGCAAAAATAGTTATAAAAGTCGGAGCCTCTAACTTGACGGGATTCTTTTAAAAACACTACTAAAAAACACTACTCAAACCCATTTGTTTCAAACTGGCCGGAAGATAACGTCCGTTTTTCACTTAACAAAAAATGAAAATTTGACACAAGTTTTAACAACAAATTAATAAACAGTTTTCGTCATTTTCTATGATCTTCTCCCATCTCTCAACCAGTCTTTTCTATTAGATATTTTTTTTTGTTTATTGTAGATATAGATTCTTGTTTATTATATGTCATTCAGCTATATACTAATCTTCGTTGACCGTTGTTCCCAAGCGTTCCTTAGTGTATTAGGGTCTGTCCCTTCTTGTGCCATTAATTGTGTTTTGTTTTTTGGGTCATAAATCTAGCTTAACTACCGAAACTAGTCATTTCTTTTTCCGTTTCAGAGCAACGTGAAGACACCACTTTTTATCACCTATAACAAATCTGCATTGGAATTTGCTAGTAGGGCTACGCGTTGCTCGGTACAGGGTAAGACTTTAAAAAACAACGGGAAACCGATCTTGCTTGTGCCTTTTATTTAATTTGCGGTTCTTTTAGACTTCCAATTTTCCAGTTAATATAATCGACTAAATATGGTCGCATTCGTATGAGATTATTTACTGTTTCAACGAATTAAGGAACTGTTTGCCATCTGAAGTTGTCGTTGACATCGTGTGCCGGAGCGCGGCTCGACGCATCTTCTAGATCCAAAACTTTATTAATTATTCTGAAACTTAATTAAATCAAATTATTTTAGAGCACTCCTTTTAGTAATAAAGTGCACGCGGCACAAATATTTCGAACTGTTTCAATAGGTTTTGACCTTGATGACAAGCGACATAGGGTAGATGTTAAAAATGTTTTTGTCATTTACTACACAACTAAAATATAACGGACTTACGAAGAGAAAAAAAACTTTCGAATGGTTCACGGAAGTAAACAAACCGTAAAAATAAAAGGAAACGACAGATTTGAAAAAAAATATATATAATTTTTAAACCAGTAGTTGTCACTCTGAGATAATAAGTCACTTGAAATATTTCCTTACACTCATCTTAAAATTGGATTTATCTATTTTGTTTGAAGTGAATTGATACCCTTTTTCACGAAAACATGTTGGATCCAAGTTAAATTGTGCCACTTCATACTTCTGCCTTCTGAATATCAGGCTAGTTATTGCGAAGAGTAAGTAGTGAAATGCGCAATGTAAATATTGATTCATATATTTATAGCGCATGTAGTTTCTTTAGAAGCGGTATCTTTAAAGCAAAGTTTGGAACGCGATAATTCCTAATTTGGATTAAATAATTCTGTCGATTATACGATATTCTGAAAAAATATTCAGAATTGGACTAAATGGAAAAAAACTCTGTTACACGAAAACACATCTTATTCCGTGCAAAGCAATACGAAATATATCCGACGGACGTGTGCAAGGTAATAAAATACACATCGATTACGTGAAACCGTTTTGAGTGGATTATGCAATAATCAAATGAACGTCTCCGACTGAACAAAAGCCTTTGCTTTAGTTTAAATAACTAGGATAAAGAATCAATCGCTTTTCGTTAACGGAAAGGTACTTATAAATATTTACCGCACAGGACTAACATTAACTTGCTATTAGCAGCAATGAATCCAGAATATATGAAGGTGAACTATAAGACATATGAAAGGCGTTCATAACTTTTTGTTTTTTGAGAAAGTTTGAAACTTGAAGAAATATCTAAAAGTGCCCTATGAAAATAAAATCCGCATTTAAATTATGCTACTTAACTCTATAATAGCACCAGCATTAAGATTAGTAGATAATGGTTTCGATAAAACAAAGTGTACCCGTTGGAACCAAGAGCCACGCTCATCGGTCTACGATCGATAGATATTGCTCTGGTGCGGTTAATCAGGTGTACCCAGCGTCTTTAAAAATATATAGCATTACTTTCTATTCAGAAATTAACTAAGAGCCTTGTAGATTAGCTATATAAACGCTCTAAAGTATATTGCTCTAAATTTGCTATCTAACATTTCCTTAGCACAACTAATAAGTAAACGAGATATATATCCGAGGCGTAAAAACGAAAACTTCTCAAAGCGAAACGTTCAAATTAAGTTGCACAGATTTTGCAATAAGCCAAACCTTTTTATTTTCTGTGTACCTTTTTGTTTCTGAGTTACCTGCTCTCATTGCGATAATCTCCGAATACTCTGGCTAGTAATGCTTATACTAGAAGACTAATCTGATTGTTCAATGCGCTTTAGTAGGGTGTTCGGTTTGACCTTGCGCGCCTTTAAACAATTATCACCGACACGCCTAGGAAAGGAACCGCTTTCAAACTGCACAACTGAACGGATAAAAAAAGTACAGTACCATAACTAAACTTGAGCTCTGCGGTATCCATTTGCTTAAGTATATTTTTTTCTGATATAAATTACCAATGACTTAAAGTTTACTAAATTAAACAATCACTTAAAATTATGTAGGAGTGAATTGTATATGAAAAACTGCGCTTTTCTTTTTTTTGTGCAGAATAATAAGCCATTATTATGATGTTAAGCGTCAGCTGGTTCGTTCGAAGAACTAGCTAGTTAGAAAAAATAGAGAACAGATTAAATCGCCTGTAGGACCGCCCACAAAGTACTTTTGACGAACTTTGAATTTTAACGCTAACGGCTTCTTCTGACTGTGCGCGGCTAAACGTTCATTTTTCATCTCATTACCACTCTATTGAATGGTCACAACTTTTGTGCAGTCATCATTCTGAGAATGTTGAATGATGACGGAAAATTTGAGAGCAAATATAGTCCCCTTCTGCTTGGGGATATGTTTACTCTTAAAGAAAACCTGCCATAATGTTAGTTTGGGCGCACAGCAAGTTTGGTTTGCTAAGCAACGTCAACGCTGCGGCTTCAGACAGATAGACTTTCGAGTTGCGCTCGAACCCAGTAATCTAATGACGCCTTGATGGACTTGCTAATAAAGATTAGGGCAGAAAAAAGGCACATGTATGGTACGTACAAGCATGTGCTCTTATAATTCGCCGGTCGGGTCGGATGGGTCGTGACAATTAAATTGACGAACTCGAAATGCACAGCCGGCGAATGTGCAAATGTTTTACGCAGAATTGTTTATTGATACTTTTTGGATTGGAGTCATCCAGCGTTTGGAGCAAAAGCTCATTAATCTGAGAAGAATTGTTACAGTACGGCAGAGCATTAATCTATGGCGGTCCCTAGGCTAAGGATACTACTCGATATACATGAAAATGTCAAATTAACGTTGATGGTTTAGAGCACTAATGACAACATATTGTCAATTCAAGTATTATCAACTTATCTGTTCGTTTCTCTGTTTGTCTCAAAAGAATAATGCAGAATAACTAGTGAAACGTTTTTTCTAATATTCCTGTAAACATAATGTAACTACCATAAAATTGTAAAATCAGTATGGCGTTGATTTTTATTTTTGCGTTTTGTATTTTGGCATTTATGATACAGTTGAAGAATTTACCATCATCATCGTGGCAAAATCCTTGCCTACTAAACTTGGAATCTTGATTTTAATTATTTTAATCGTTTCCGTAAGCGCGGTGACTTGGACGGCCAAGCGCTCCTAGTTCAAGGAAGACCAAAAGCCACTGCTTTAAATCTCGTCAATAGCATATATTACACAGCCTAAAAAAAAAGTTATTTGCTAATCCTCTGATAACAAAATAATAATTTTCAGCATTATTTAGACTAATCCTGGAAAAAAGTATGAGAAGAATTTTACATGGTTTTACTCTAAATTAGATGGAATCAAATACATCTAATCCTGTATTTCACGTAAAACGTTACAGTGAAAAGGCAACTCGTTTTGGAATATTTCGTTACCACTGTAAGAGTTAAGGGCTAGGCCAGAAAGATCTAGCTAAACCTTAAATGATGTTAAACGGCCACCTGAACACCAGTAGCGACTGGTTTGGGAATGAGGAGATTAGTGTATGATTTTTAAAAAAAATCTATATTATTCAATAAGCCATAGCTTTCCGAGTATTTTTTTTTATTTTTGGAGTATAATTAATTGGACATACTAAGTGAGCGATAATTAATTTTTGAGTAGGGAAACTTTGTTTCAAATGGTATAAGGGGCATGAAAGTGTAGCGGATAAAAAAAAACAATGCCGCAGAGAGTTTTAGGCAAATCACGACGAAACGTATAAAACCATTCAAAATGCTCATAGGCAACGTTTTCCCAAAAATATCAACAAGCTTACTTGAAAGAATACTCGCAGCTAAAATGAAACAGCCCAAAAGTCTATAAGACAATAAAGTCGTGAGTTCGGTATTAGCAAACCAAGTGTCTATCGCATTTAGAGACAGTGCACAGTTTTCGAAGAAGATTGCTTGGAGTAATGAAGCTACTTTCAAATTAAATGGCACAGTTCATTGATATAAAGATACTTACTGTAAATTCACATGTCACATAGGAACACCATGTAAATTCACCAGAAGTTGTAATGTAATGCGGCATTTTAAACAAGGAGTTCATCGAACGAATTTTTTGACAATGCAGTGCTTGATACCAATTTTATTCTAAAATCTGTTCGGTAAAGGTTTGGTGAAAGTAATGAGTTTTATCTTCAACAATACGTAACACACTATTAGCTTGATCTAAGAACATATCTTGGTCAAAACCTTTTGATCGGACGTAAAAATTTCATAGAATACACTCTCCGTTGTTCATACCTGACGCCAATGGATTGCTTGTGGTGGAAATACCTTTTTAATGAAATTTACATCTAAAAACCCATGACGTTAAAAGATTTTAATCAGCTACAGCTAAGCAAGAATGTGCCACCATACTGAATGAAACGTTTGTCAAAACTTGTGAGTCAAGAGCCCACCATTATCGGCACTACATTGCCCAGAACGCAAATAATTTGGATCATATCGGTAAGAGGGGGAGTTGAATATTAAATGTAAGTTGCTTTGCAATTTAGTATTAATTATTTGTAAATAAAAACAGAAGCTATTATTATATTATTAATATGGTGAGAACCTCCTAATCATATTATAATTATACAACAGTTCTTTTATTTCACTCGTTAAGACAAAGGTGATGGAAGTTTAAAAATAAAGCTCATATTGTAAAATAAAAGTAAATCTAAACGTTTTGAACTCCAACTAATGTCGTCCCTTAGCAACTATCCCATCTTCAAAGTGTCATTACTCAAAGAATAATTTAAGTAACTTTACGCAACTTTTCCTTTTTTAAGCGTCAATAATCAGTACAGTCAACATGGGAATATGGGTATCACGTTTTACTAAAATATACAGAACAAAAAACAGATAGGAGCGCGAAGTATTAAAGATTCCGGTTGGCCAACGTCGAAGTAGGCAACAATGACAAGTCCAGAGGTTATCTTTACCAGTAGATACGACATTTTTAATCTTTTTTTGATTACTTCATCTCGAAGTTCGATTTATAACGTACATGTACATATGCTTTATCAACCATTTATGCCATTATATCAGCCTTTAAGGGCGACAGTGACCTATCAGTGACGTCTTCCTGATGTTTCGAGATTTCCTTCGCTTCGTAAGTCACTCACTATAGCAGCTTAAAAGAATGACTAATTTAAAAGCCACTGACGTAGTTTTAATTGCAGCTCCTTTTCGGTTGAGAGGAATCGCCCTTATAAAATCAATAACAGTTGAATTCTTTTAACAGACGTTTCTAAAGAACAAACGATTCTCTAAGTGAGAGTCGTGAATCTATGGTAAAGCGCCGGGGTAAAGTCAGGTAAATGACGATTAAAGAGCCTTGACGCATTTTTTCACCATTATCCGTAAAATCACTGAAAGACCCCAAAGGAATTATTGTGAAACACTCAATAATAGTTTCTGTCTTAGCTGTTATTGTTGTTGTAATCGTATGTATGTCGTTAGCCAGCTGTTGTGCCCAATCGCTCTTTAATCGAAGCTTTCTCTTTTATCGATATCGATAGCTTATCGTCCATTCTTTCTTTTTTGGCTGTACCTTTGTCATTGCTCCATTGTCTACATACCTATTTTCGGGGCTCATTCCGCCTAGAGAGGATAAATGATGACAAACATTCTGGACGACTTTTAGTTATGACATAAGATGACGTTTTATTTATTCACTTTTAAACTCTCGCTCGAATTATTTTTTTCACTATAATATTATTTAGTATCCGCGTGTCACAGTTAGCTTGGGTCATATAATGCTATAGTTCTTCTCAGTATAATATACCACACTGGTTGACTTGCCGTAACGATCGTCTGGAATACACCATTTTCAAAGAAGCAGTAGAATAGGGATAATAGTTGGGCTTTAGTTTCATGAAGATGAGTAGGCTAAAGTGTTTATAGTGAGTTCATTAGCTTATTGAATTTAACGGCATGTAAAATATTTCGTGCAGTCCAATGATGTTACGAGCTAGGTGATGTACACGATACGGTGGTGCACTCAAGACCTACATATCGGTGGGATGTTTCAAGGTTCCGATATTTTGAGAAAAGTACAGCGTCTTTCAAAATACAATATTATGTGTAGTTCGTGTTGGCATAGCAGATTCGTCTTCTCATTGAATAAAATTTGCATTTGATGCTGTGTTTTATTGTAACGATAATGACTGCTCACGCCAAGACGCCAGCCAAACCACACGCCTCCTACGCTACCCGAGTAAATTCGTGAAACTTATACAGAAAAGTATGAGAGCAATGGAAAAGCTAAACATGGTAGGAAGCAAATTCTAGCTATATTTTTGCTGCTTGGGGAAGAAACGTCAATACGTAAGTAGTACGACCATTATAATAAGTTATGAGTGTATCTGGCTTGCTACAGATGACAATTAGGAAAATTTCTGTTTTAATGCCGTAGCGTTAGCCTGTACCATGTTTCTTTTCCTGTAATCATGTTTCTAAAAATTACAACATGGCCATCAAATAATTAATTTAAGATCGTTCTGAATTGTTTAGACGGTGACAATGGTGGAAAATTCGTACAATCTAAGGTGAAATAAATGTTTTTATGTTTGCATGTAAATAAATTAATTGATGAATAAATAAATACGTTGTTGACCGGCGAACGGAGATGCCTGTTACGTGCGTTTTTTGGCTGTACACATGCAATGCAGGCTTTCCAATAGCATATGTTGGTAGCAACGGGACACAACCACCTGAGTCGTCCTCTCATTCTCCATAGGCTGTCATATCGATGGCCTGTTTATCTGGCGTATTATCTTGTAGTGTCAGCTGCAATCACGACAGTCTCATGGATAGACAATTAAATGTATTATTGAAGCTCAGCGGCAATCAAAGCAAAAGTGCTCCTAATCGTAACGCTTTGTCGAATCAAGAAATAGAAGATCCAATCAGTCTTACCTTCCGATAGCCATGCCACTCTTTTCTTTCCTGTTAATAGTAACAGTATAAAATTGATATAATGATACTAAAAAAAACTGTATGTGTACAAGTTTATGCCGCTGCGTATGTACTATTTGTACATTGTGTGCGCTGGCAATGTTAATTATTTAATTCGACTTTGAAGATTTGCCTGTTTTCGACTAATTCAAGTTGTCTGCTGTGGCGTCTTCAGGCAATTGCAAACGACGACCACGACAGCCATGAGATCGTGCCACCATTCGTGGTATAATATCCTTTCATTATATTATATTACTGTAGGTTTCAACTGGGTTCATTATCTTACAAACGTGGCACCTTGATACAATCACTCATTTATAACTTGTACCCGGCTACTATAATAATAATAATAATAATTATAGGTGCCACCTGTTTCATAACTGCTACCCATTGGTTCGACGGAATTAACGTCCTACAACTCTCTCCGCAACAATAAACGGTTACAGAATCTACACGACAACAAGAATAATGGCTTTTAAGCCGCGAAGTCTCGGTCTTTTTATCATTCTATTGACCGCAACAACTCAGAAAGTTTTTACCAACCGGATCCGATAGTAGTTACTCTTCGTATTTTATTTGAAGAAGGGATCCCCACTTCCGTAACAATACAAATGCTAAAAGCTCAACGCAATAAAATATTGTTCTGTATGTTTCAGTCATTCTAGTGACACAGATCATCAACTACTGGCACTAGCACAATGATGTAGAACAGTCAAAATGCAATTGATGCCTACGTGTAAATTAGCATCTGGCTTGCGGTGGTTTCCAACAGGTCGTGGTTTTCAGTTAATGTCACCGAAGGCACGGTAGGCATCACCTTTTGGCGACTGTAACTCCGTCGAGGAATATAGCCACTCTGATTCTTCTTGTGTACCTTTAAATGCTTTGTGAGGTGATCGGATCGTGAAAAACGCTTCTCACATATTGAGCATTCATATGGTTTGATTCCGGAGTGTGAACGTCGATGTCGAGCGAGTTCGTCTGAACGGCTGAATCGCCAACAACAGCCGGGCCATTGACAGGCAAACGGCTTCTCACCTGTATGTCGCCGTAAGTGGGCTTTGAGATGAGAACTTTTCGAATAGACCTTAGCGCAGCCCTCATACGTGCAATAGAAAACTTTATCCGCATCATTAGGTTTTGAATGGCGTACGTACTTACGGGGTACGCGGGTAATCGGGGGGATGCGTTCTTCTCTCAGAAATTTGCTCTGTTGGAGAAATATAGCTGTTTGCTCATCAATGACGGTAGGTACGACCTGTTCTTGTTTAATGTCTTGCATACCCATAGCCTGATCAACTTCGCCTCGAAAACCGGATAAAGTTTCTAAACCAACTCCAAGAACGACAAACTCATTGTTAGGGTCATCCGCGTTGCAATGCTGCTGTTCCGGTGCGGTTACAGTGCAATAGTCTGGCCCGCCAATACTGCACTCTTCGCTAAAATATCCAGGTGACGTTCCGTTCGTGTACGAATCAGGTGATGGTTCCGATTTGACAAACAACGTAGGGAACTCCGGAAGTGGCCCGCTCTGTTGATTTTGTTGATTGGAGAAAATATAACCTAAATAGGCATCAGTCTCAAGCTCTCCTAAGGAAGTACCAACTCCCTGGGAGAAATTTCGATCACTTAGCCCAAGGCTGTCAACTCCGTTTTGTTCTGGCACCATTACGTGGTCAAGACTCTCACACTGTCCGTAGGTAATAGTTTGAAACCCAGCTACTTGGTCACGCCTAATCGATAGATAAGTCGAATTCACTGAACTAATAGGGGGTTGTAGGTGCTCCAGGCTTCCCTGCAGCTGCGCACTGCTCAACGGTTCATAACTGAGTGTTAATTCCTCAGGCGCCTGTTCTGTTGCAGCTAGAGGGTAATCCCTTGACAAAGAGACGCTACGTTCGCTATCTCTGTTGTTTAACACGGTATCGCTCTCCCCATTGCTTCCCGGGTGATTTTGCGATGGCTCCACGAGTTCCTGTACACACTGGCCCTGACCAAAGCCAAGATAGTCGGTACCGTCGAGCGAAATTAGAAGAGCTGCAAGACACGAGAAATCGAAACACGAATCAGTATGACTGTTTTAGCACATTCACAATAAGCACACGCACGCTACTCGCTTTTGGTATAAAGGAGACTGAATTGTGTGGGCCTCCACGCAACAACTGCAGCCTCTTGCCCCAACGGCACTGACAGCCATGTCAATGCCCGCTCTCTCACGTATGCCGGGCGGCCGATGAGTCGTCGGCTCACCTCAAGAGGAAGAACAGACGATGATTGAAACAACGAAATAATGCCAACAATCTCAAACCGCTTTACTAGTCATTCGCTTGGTGGACGGACAGCATGATGACCTAAGTAGTAGACCGCTGTCACATTCAGCACTCCAGCATTCAGTCAATCACTCAATCGGTCAGTGAGCGTCTCGATTAGCACTACACAATGCTCGAACAGCAGCAGCGGCAGTAACAACAACAGCACATCAACAATGACAAAAATAGCAGCCGCAGGCACAAAGCACCGACGGTCATTCCCGGCAGTAGCGCAGCCGGCATCGGCACGCACGCCGGTTTGTGCTACTTGACTAGAATAAGCGACGGTTGTGGTGGTCAACCACCAGTCAGCCAGCCTCCAGGCGCAACTGCTTCTGTCACTGTAACTAGAGTCGACGAAACAACGAGCAACAGCAGCAGCACAAGAACGTCTTCGAGAAGCAACGGCGATGCGGATTGCGGACGTTGTAGTCGCGACTGCTGTTGTAGTTGCTGCCAGCGTACAGGAGCGACAACAGCAGCAAAAGCAACGGGCCAATTACCAAAGCAGTAGCTCTCTCGGTTTTCTCTGCGCCGCGTCTCAATGCCTCGTTTCGGCACCCACCAGAAACAGACGGAGAATGTTAAATCTACAGCTCCCGATTCTATTGCGAATACTTTGGGTATTACCGTTTATTCCGACAAGCACCGGCCGAACGGAGGGTGCAGCTGGCAGCCGGACCGATCCAGACGACAGCAACAACAGCGTGATCACTAATGACCAAAGGCAGCGCCAGACCGGTTGGGCAGCATTGACACTGACGTTCTCTACCACCTTTCGAGTAGAAGAAAAAGTTAATCAGTGAAAAAAGGCAGCCGACATACACTAACGACTGGTTGTGGGCCACTCGACGCGCGCGAGATAGAGAGAGAAAGCGGTAATAAAAGTAAGAGCATGGTTTGCCTCACGGACAAATCGAGCAGCGTCTCTCTCCATTTTCTTTTTAGGTGCCTCCGGAAAATGCCACGCACATACAGACCATGATAAACCATCGAATAAATGATGTCTCGGGAACTCGAATATTCATAATAGAGCTATGGAATTTTGTAGTTTTCTTTCGGATCAATGCAGCAAATCGATTGAATAAATGTACGGTGGTGTAAATTGTAACAAAAATTTCTGAGCTTAGTAGTGGCAAAAATCTAACATTATCCGCTGAGCAAAGCATGTATAGGGTTTATATCGATGCTGATTGTAACTTGAATGCGTGAATTTACGCACATACACTTCGTACATTTGTTTGAATCCTTCTACTTGGTACAGCCACCATAGAGTGGGAAAATAAATGTCAGAAGGTTCCATCTCTACGAAGAGAAGTTTTAATTACTTTAGTGATTATCGCTGGCAGACGTAAGTATTCTTGGCCACCAAAAAGAAGTTGATATCAAATAAAGACGTCCTAACAAACGTGTTCGTGTGTCAAATCCAGTTGACCTAATTATAACAGTCGGTTTTAGTAGCAAATTGCGACCTAACAGGTAGACTTAAGTAGTTTTTAGGGAAAAGCAAATAGTAAACCAAATCTGCATTTAAAGCAGTGTGTCAATAACAGATATAAAAGCGGCCCACATGCATTTGTGCAATGTCACGGAGACCGCCTTCAGTATATGCCACGCAATCTATAGTACGGATTTCTCTGCAGCTCCTTTGTTCACCACATTAACCATGACACATCACAGCCACAAAAAAAAGATTGAAATATTTCTCACTAAAGTTTAACACTCATATCAATGGCACATATTTAAAGCATCAACTTAGATAACGGATGACGTGCTTTGGAGATTAAGGATTAGTATGTCGACACTAAAAACAATCCTGTTGAACTTTTTTTCAAATACGTGGTCCGTGCCAATCTCGTTAAAGGACTAGGACTAGCTACGTCCCACAAACCTACAGAAGTGGCGAATACGATGTTGCATGTAACCGTGTTACTTGACTGCCTATGTGGAATGTCACTGGATGAGAACCTACATTCGAGGCATCGATCCAATGTTGATTCCTCAATCGTGCTAATTGTATTGCCCTCTATAGGAGCGTTTGAACTAAGTAACATCCTTTGCACTAAAGTGTATTGTGCGCTATCCTGTGTAGCTGCTAGCAAGCAGTAAAATGCGACTGACCACACCGGACTTTTCAATATGGACTACCCAAAAACGAAAATCTTTTGGAAAGGGTAGAGAAAACCATTATTTGAAGCCTTGCACTCGATCTCGGCGCCTGAACAGTTTAGGCAGCATTACATTACGAATGAGCTAAGTTAGGCTGCGTTATTAAAGCGGATCGAAATACGACGGCAGAAGAGCAGCAATGCGCTCAGTGCATGTGGATTAACTCATCTACGAATTCGTCAGCCGTCAAAGCTGCTCTGCAAAAGAAATTCGATCCTTGACCAGCCGCCTGTTTTCTTCATATGAGGTAACACAGCCGAGCTCAGCCTTTATTGTTGTATGACTACGAATGATCTACAGCAGGATTCTCTAGATTGAAGTGTTACCGTATGCCTTTAATAAGTAATGTGTCCACTAGAAACTGTTACAATCCCTCAGGCCTGCGCATATTTGAGTCGCAGGCAGCAGAATAGACTTGCCAAGTTAACCCACGTTACGACTCTCCTGCACTGGCAGTAAAACATGGCTTTCTGGAAATGTTGTGCCATTTCGCTTGCTTTCTCCTATATACTAATCGCTCGCTTTTCCTTGACTATTTACTTGAGCAATCATTCGGACTGGCAGTAACGCTTCTGGAAAACGTCTAAGTAACAACCGGACCAGGTGTAATTAATCTATTAGCGGATAACGTTGCACTACTTGAGGAGCATCAGAGAGAATAGCGTTTAGAGCGGTGCGAGTTTTCGAAACAGCTTTTCAGACCTCGCTGTTTCGAAATAAAGAAATGATTGGTAATTCGTCTTTCTATCTGTTGGCAGGTTGCGCCTTAGCAGATAAGCAGACAATATGATCCTGGAAATAGGATCTTTGTTCGGGTAACGAACAAAGCCAAATCCACTGGAAGTGGATAGAAGGGCCGCAACAATGGAACGACTGCATAAGCACTAACAGCGTTCACACACCGGTCATATAATTCGTTGATTATAACCTCTTTCTCAGCGACTTAAGCCTCGAACGAAGCGATCATGTACTATAATAAACAAAATATTTTAATACTATAAGGCGCCGATGTGATGCATATTTCTTAAACAAAAAAATAATTAAGCGAATATTTTCTAAAGTACTGTGATGTTTTTTGTTAATAATAACACTATTGATTGTTTTATTAGTATTGTGCGAGCATGACCAGGTACCACCTTCATGTGTACACATATAGGTAGTAAACACTGGTACATTATAACCTCATAAAGTACATCCCTAGCTAAAACTTTTCAGCGCTTTTTTATACAACTTTTAAATATTTTCTAACGCATACTGGTAAATTATTTTTCGATTCTGATCTTTTGTATAACAGGTTATTTTTCGAAACTACCCTGTGTTGAAATAGGTCATATATTTATAGTATTAGCAACTTTAGGCTTATAAATAGGAATGGATATTTTTTGCTCTAGATTTAGTAGTGAAAATACAAATATATTTCTATCGGACGGGAAGTCTTACTCAGGCTTGTAGCTGCTGAAAACTTCTCCACATAAACAAAAGCCTAGGGCTATATTATGCTGCATAATTACCTAGTATTACTAATTTAAACATTTTGGTGACATGGCTATGAGATGCTCAGAAGCCGAAAATGTATCAAGAATGGAAAATTATCATTCATACAGATTATAACGAAGATTTTTCGTAACGCAATACGAACACATTATAGGGTGGTGGAAAGAGTATGATATCATATCATAATGTTAAATCATACTCTATTTTCATATTTGTCAATTATGTTATGAACGTTTGTATCTCTCGCAGTTTACCTTTATTGAATCCTGCTTTGCTTAATTGAGTGCGTTACTCTGCAATCCTGTAATTCGTATACAGGAAACAGTAAATTTGATGTTAACTAGCATTTACGAATCAGCACTTTTCTATCCTACATTCTATTTGTTAAACGTAGTTTAACCGAATTTTTATGGTAACTAATCAGAGAATATAAAAAAAAATCGTGCCATAGCCCTTACAGCGGTGAACTCCACAGGTAGCGTGCAAAATGGGTTGGATTAGGATAGTTCGGTCAACTACCTACAAGTCTAAAATCCTTATCCTGTAAGACATATGACGATGAAATAAACTGTAGAAAACTTTACGACGGTAAGGTACTAACGATCGTCATGGCCCTCCTGTCACTACGCACACAACCGACAGTCAGAACATCCGGTAACTGTTTGTTAAGATCTGAGGCTCCTTCGAATGCCTGAGAGCACTGAATCCGTCTGACCACTGTTTCAATAAGAGAGACCCAGCATCTAGCTTATATTGCTTCTCTTTACATTGCCCTGGGCACGTTTTTCTGATTCACTGATTGTTCGAACCATCGTCGATTGATATGGGCATCAGACACGTCGACAGCACAGACGAATAATAACCCAATGAGCCCTCGGGCTTCATTTTGCCCCCACCCCCATTCACAGCCTTGACATACGTTTGCTGTTTCGTTTCTTGAACCAAAAAAATGGGTCCATTTTGTATTATGTTTCCAGTGGAAAAATGGATTAGCGCAACAGGAAGATTAACAGGCCTCCACACGAAGTAAGTAGTACGTTAGTTTGGTATTATTAAATAAGCGTAAACGTGAGCAAGGCATCTCTTTTACGCTGGGTATGTAAAATAGCAATACAGATGGACCTATACTTTCTAATCAATTATGATAGAAAAAAACGCGGAATTCTGTTCTGCTTTTTATGGTACGAACCTTCTTTTTTACAAAATTGTATAGGAAAATTGAATGTGCGTGAGGAACAGAACAATCATGACGTGATTCTGCTCGTAGTCGTTCTCGTGAGCCCATCGTTACCACTAAGCTAGCCGCCATAACTGTTAGGTAATCCAGTTATATATATATAATTGTATTTTATGTTTTCTGTGTACTATACAAATATATATGAATGAAAATTGTTCAAGGTAAGCTTCCTGAATTGGCTGGTAATATGATCGCATTTAATTGGGCCCAGTAGATTATGTTTATCGGAAAAGTTTTAGAGAATAGGTTGTTTATACTCTGCGTAGAAAATAACTAGTGGTATAAACCTAATTTCCTTAGCGATCCTAGGAGAACACATAGTATTGACTTTTTTAAGAATATAATAATATGCAACTCACACGTAGCTGTTCTGATATTAAGGACTCAGTAAGTGAAGGATTGGAGAGAAAATTAAGTGAAAATTGTATTCCGAATATCAAAGTCGCTTATCTAGTCTCGGAAACTCAGGATTCAGCTACTGCATTGGTCTGGTTTAGGTTGACATTGTGTAGATACGTGTCTACATGTATAGGCAAATGCACACAATTTCAGGAAGATAAAACAATCGTCAGACAAGAGTGTCAAGCCGAAGCAACTTGGTTATAGATTAAAAAGCGATCTTTCTTGAAGACTTGTGCTCACCGGTCGTCATAGGAATAACAAAATTTTGTCGATAGTTAGTATAAGGCATCTCTGTATTTCCTTAGAAAACGCTGAAATATAAATTAACTTGGATCCAATGAGAGAAGTAATCACTTAGGTTTAAAAATGTTGCCAAACACTTCTAACATCCGAGGTTGCTGCTTTCTGTGCAGTCCAGTCGGAGGAGCGTCATTCACTAGTGGCTTAAGTTATAGTTCCCTCATGATCAAAGCTGACAAATTTGATAATAGCTTATAGCAGAGCAGCACTTTGCGCCCCCTTTGTTTGCTTGACTACTCGGCAAATGATGACGAAGGCAACAAAACGGTGGAAGTCTTCGTGGCAGTCGTATTGTTTATCAATAAGGTCAGTAATTTTCTCCTGTTTAGAGAAATAACGTTAGCTAAGGAGCTAATGGTTTTGTCAGCCTCACAGAAAGATAAATGTTGACTTTTTGCACAAATATAAAAATGTTCTAGGCAAGTTCACAGTGTTTGCCGCTGTGCATGCAATATAGACTATAACTCAAATCGACACCAACAGTTAACTTATTTTTCCCACTGCACCTAATCAGCTAAACTTTTTCAGTTCTTCTCTTTGCCCATTGTCTCAACAATTTTGTTGCTGTAAAACAAATAGTCCATTAATCTATATGATCACTTACAGTCAATGTTTCCATATTTTTTTTAGTGCTTCCGTTACTTTGGCGCCTATAACCTGTTTCGTGTACGACCGTATTTCACAGACTGCAACTCGATCACAGATTCAAACAATTATAGTTACCAAGTTGTAATTCTTTTGAGACCCTGTTGTACGAAATCCGTTGTTCACTTGCAGCTCTCCCGTTACACTAACCCTGATTCTTTCAATGTAATACATTCTTTTGATAGAACGGTTATTTTGAAGCCACCATCTTTCTCCACGAATTAGTTACCATGTTACACTGATCACGCTGCCTTGTTGAAGTGATCCCGTTTTTTTGTTTACTAACCTCATTACTTTGTTGCAGTTAGCCTATTCATTCCAATTTCCCCATCGGGGACAATTTGTTTGAACACTGCATGTTATTCTGCTACAAGAAATAATTAACTTTGACATTACTGAAAGAAAGATTACTTCTGCATAACATTAAATTCCCGCTTCGCGAACGGCGCGGCGCAATTTTTTCGTTGAAGTTATTCCTAACACAAACCACAAACGATTAGACGAAGAATCTTTTTTGGCCGAAATTTCGTGGTAATATTTAAAAAAGCAATATTTGAAGATAAACTTTTCAGACTTTTTCTAACAATAACACAAACCGCCCAAAAAGGACCAACGTCTTCCAGATTAGCTTTATTATTAATTATATAATTCATATTATTACACATTATTATTAAATAAGAGTTTCGTGGCCCTAAAGTTTATTTTGTTCGCCGGTATGGTGACTTTATTTTAGAAGACACGAGAATGTCATCGAATTTGTGTGGAAATAGTTTAGTCCAGTTCATAACTGTTTAGGTATGAGGTTTATAGAGATCCACTACCTTACCTCATCAGCCTATATCTAAATCACTCTTTTGATGAACATAGAGGTGTGTACTCGAGGTTATTGAGATCTTTTAACATAGTATTACGCAAAAACTATTCGTTACAACACACACAGCGAGCAAATGGCTCTCCGGCTGTCTTTTCTGTGAATAAGTCATTTCGTCGGTATAGCATCAAGAAACTCTCCTTCTAGAACGGTTTAGGAAATGTAATCTGAGGCTATGATCTCCTGTTTTATAATTTAGTTATCTTCCCTTTCCTGTAATAAGAGAATCTTGAATTGAAGTTTAAAGTTTTGTTGTTATTTATGGATACCGGTGTGCCCCTAAGAGGATATCGAAAGAAGTAGGGTTTGCTGTACTGCTACCTTTCTTACTTTTCGATCTTGCTCGAGCAGTCTGCCTTGTCGGCCTGACCTAATTTATTGTCAACAAAGTTTATAGCACGGTACCTGTAATCGGAATCCACCATTGCTGTCTAAGCCGAATAGGGCTAGAATAAGAAGAACGGGTTCTCCGACGATTGAGAATACAGGTATCGAGGTAACCTATACTTTCTAGACTAAAGAAGAAAGGACCACACAGTCAGTAGTTGAAACAATTCCTTTTCAAATAACTTCACTCAGACATTTTTACATATACTTTTATATCTCGATAGCGTCTAATGTGTATCAGTATTTTTACTACCTAAATAGCTGTCCTGAATTTCATATCCAGTACTGCCGTAAAGTTTTTCTTTCCACCAGTAGCCCTCTGCCACAGCCTACGAAATTTTTTGAACCACAAGATTCGATTGAACTATAAACATTTGATTTCAAAAATTTCTATTTTTCGAAACCGTCTAGCAGCGAAAGGCGTGGACCAAAACAACGAAGTGCTGGTCGCTAAGCATTTTACAATAACTGAGTTCTATGGAAAACAGTTACACCTTGTTCAGGGGCAACTTTTCTTGAGCTGTTGACTGAAAAAGACCCGCGGTTACATCATGAAGGACATAAGCTTATTTTTTAGAGAAATATAAAGGTTCAGACCTGGTACTCTCTATATGTATGAGGAATCAAGGAATCGCGTGTAACGGCAGTTGAACCTGAGTCTTTCTGCATTAGCAGGAATCTAGTCTTTAAAGTCAAATCCGTTCATGGACTTTTCATGTGAAATAATGTGTACAATTGAATAGACTACTTATATTGGGAGATTTAGGCACAGTAGCCTGAGCAGATGATTTAACCATGCTACCATCACTGGCAGTACAAAGACGGAACTGAACAACAAAGTAAACACAGTGCTAGGCAATGTGGAAGAACTAATAAGCAGGCGCTAGATGGGGTTAGTGTCCAACAAGACGAAAGTAAAAAGGAAATGCGGACATCTTGACATTAACATGAAAAGAAACCCAGACAAGCTGGTTACATACCTGGTAATGAGGCTTAACGACAACTGTATGGAGCCTTAAGCTGATTTCCAGAATCAAAAACAAAGCGAAAAAGAAAAAAAGCTATTATGGTTTCATAGTTCCCTACGCTGTTCCCGCATGAATAAGTTATAAAATTAAAGGAAAATAAATTACATGAGAAAAGCATAAAAGCTGCTTGCCCTCCACATAACTATAGCATACCGAACCACCTTGACTCCCGTTGGCGTTCACCTCAGTACGATAGTACCATGGAACATATCGAGGAACATAAAAAAATGTATAAAAATTATCTGAAATACCGCTAAAAAGTTGGAAAAGAAGTCGGCAAGCATAAAAGCAGGAGATTGGTATAGGAAATGAATATAAATAATACGATATTTCTCAGAGACGATATATTACCAAACGCGAATCCTCACATGCCGCAGACGTTTTTAAAAGTATCTGTATAAATAGAAAAAGCAATAACTAACTTATGCATTACCAGTGATTCTGGTGTGCGCCACAGTGTGACACTAGAGTATTCTACGCTTTTCAAGGAAAAAAACTAGGGTACCATTTGGGACTAATGCCATGAAGAATAAAATGCTACAGCTGGACAGTAAGGTCCAGGTACGTAACAAGGTTATGAAACTTGAAAAAGCACAATAATGAGGAAGGCGCAGGCGAAGAATGCAATCTGTCCAACTGTGCGTTAAATAAAATTGAGTGTTTCTGCTAGAATCCAAGTAGTATTCAAGCACGTACTTGTCAATGACCAAAGGCAAAGCAAAGACATAGAAAATACAGACTAAAGCCTTATGCTATTATAACAAACACCTGCACGTAGGGCACGGTGTCCGTAAACAAGATTTGCACAGGAATCTCTTATTACTATAAAAAAGTACCCAATATTTCCGTCGGCGATTAAAAATATTGGTGCTATTGCAACCGCATACACTTATTGTACAGAATTTTTTATGTCCACTTCAAAAAAAAATCCATTCAGAGGTTTGAATTGTGAGTACGATTATTAAACAAAATACTTATCATATATTGCGCCTTGCAATCTCATTTGGGCGGCATGGCCTTAGTGTTCCTGAAAATGGCAGTTGTGGCCAAAATAAGATGCGAGAATTTGCTTTATTGTTACCTTGAGAAATGCTGATATCAGTAATGCTCGCGGAAATGCTACTGGCACCACATGAACTGATTTATTATAAAATCCTCCACGAAATCAAATCTTAACCTTATACAGTAAACTTGAATAACCCATCTGCGCTGCCACAGAAATCATTTCCAAAGCGAATTTTTAACTCAAAAGTGTGTCTTGTTTATCTTTATTTGATTATGAATGTCCATTAATTTTTAACTGCAGCATCTTGATCTAAAATATTTAAAGACATCCCAAGTGCAGTTCAGAAGTGCAGTTTTTAAAATTAATTATGTATTTAAAACGTCTGCTATACATTTTTGAAAGAAAGGCCCATATTGTCGGTCCAGATATCGATAGAGCGCATAAGTTAGTAATGAGGATTACATTAATTATAAATAACCTGTAGACTGTACAAGATATATGACCCCATATTATAATATTTGGTACGTTATATACACTTATGTAGTAAGTCAATTCACTTTACTTGTTATATAATGAAATGTAATCACAAAATCATTGTCGGAACTGCAAATGAATATTTTGCTTGAGCTTTTTCTTTTAACGGACGGTTTTTCTAGAGCGATACCACTGTACGTGAGAGGACGATACGCGCATATATGTATCATTATTTCTAGGCCTTTAATAATTGCACTATACCTATTGCCTTTCACGAATGTGGCAGCCTACGGCAGCCTTGGTTTCGTATAAACAGCTAAAGAGTCTACTGTGGTCCTTGGCGAGCTGTCTTCTGTGGTCACATTTTGCCGCACGTTGACAAAGGAAAAGCACTAACTGCATGATATACTTCATGCACGTTTTGTGCAATAAAATTTCTCTAATTTGCTTCACAATCTTAAAAGCCTAGACGTCCGTTTAGATTAAATAAAATGTTTTGCTGCATTTAAGCGCTTAAATCTTGTAACAGGTTTTCATAAACAAATTTCTAAACCTGATATATTTATGTATGTAATCCGAATATTACTAGTTGCACTCGTAGAGTAAACATTATTGCGCTCGTTCATGCCACCTTTATTATAGTGTTCAGTTGCGACTAACGATATACATATTCGTTAGCGATCTTTCGGAATTCAAAGAATTAACAAGTTTATACAAGTCAAAGGAATGCATAAGGTGAAAACATTCCGAATACTTAATAGCTAAATAATGTAACTGAGATGTAAAAAGAAGAAAAATGGGACGAGACATGCGGTGTAGGGAAACGACTGGTTATCGCGGTACGTTACGTTGTGCGGAAGAATTTGCGAAAAAACTAATATTAATAGCTTTCTTGGTTGCAAAATCTCATTCTATATCCTTACAATACAAGTAAGTAGCATTTCCTAATAACAACAACCTGATTGTGGCTTCAGCTATAAACGTAGGAAAGCCACAGGGAACGTGTGATAATATTATACTATATATATGATGCTTATACTGTACCGCAAATTTTATGATGTACTTGATTACTAAAGAATGTAAGACCTCATTCAAGGACCTGATTCTATTCTTTAATAATTTTTAATTAATGCTAAATTAAAAAATTATGACCGCAGCATAAGAATACAACATTTGACCGAAGGCGTTTGGTATCTTCCCTGTTTTCATTTATTTTCTTAAATTCATAAAATGTAGCTAAGCATGTTATCATACAAGCGTTAACGGTTATTTTCAAAAATGTTTATTAATTGATACATGCCAATTGTAAATCAAAAACATTGAATATGTCGATGGCATATTTTGCAAAGACAGCGTACTTTTTCGACCTTTCGTCGCTGTCGTCTTCTAACAGCTTATCGTTAAATGTTATTCTAAATTAGAAGTAAAAAGCAGAGTCATTTTTGGTGTAAGTTGACAATGTGTATCCTGAAGAAGTGTATTGTACATGTTACAGCTAAGTATTCGAATTGCATGAAACTAAAAAACCTTGTCGTAGCTTATAATCAGCTTATAACCTCATGAAATCAGTCTACAGCGCTGTGGTGATGGTACTTCGTGAGAACTACGCGATTTCCACCTATATTAGAGAACTCGAAGCTGAGCTAGCACCCGGTGTTATTCACTAAAGACGGCACATTAAAAGCACACTGCTGGCAAAGACTACCTACCCTTCCAGCAGCGGAAAAGCAAATACGGTTATTTTCTATACTTCCCACGGGCCCCTCGTTCAAGCTTTGCTCTTGCTAGTGGCGTACTGGTCGTTAGATCTGACTACCATGATTTACTCTGCGGTATCACAGATATATCGATGCGCGCGCAAACACAGCATATATGGATCGCGTTAACCTTGTTACAGTTTTTAACCAACAACCTAGTCTCACCGAAATAAATACATGTTTTAGGTAGAATTTTTGCAATAAACTGATAAAAATTATTTTTAGAGCTATAAACGTGATGGAGCTTTTAAATCAATTAATTTTAATGGAGTTTATAGATGTCTCCAATATTTGCTTGTAGCCTAAGCAAAAGTAGCAATAGAACCATCTACTACACGTAATGCCTATACTATGTTTTCCACTGTATATCAATGGCATCTCCTGCGCATTTATTTATTTATTTTAATGTGGTAGAACGAAATTGTTGGAAATTTTAAGGCTCCCATTCGTAACTTCATTGCGCTATTTTTCACTTGTCACATAAATTTGATAGCAGTTTTTAGCTGTCACATTTTATTATATTCAAAATAATTCCCATTGAGCCTGGATGAATACACCTCAAGTGTCGCCCCTGGCGTTGAATGATTTTAGCCCTAGATTAATATCTGTAATTTCAGGCTTGCTGATACACTAACCGAAAAATGTAAAGTATAATAGCCCTATGACAGCTCCGGATAAATCTCTAAATATAGGAAGGGTTTGTTTGAGTATTCTGCATTTTTTTTCTGTCTGACAAATTTCCTGTGATAGGCATTGTCATTGCTGTTCATGATCAATAATGTTATTACATAGCACATAATTATCTGGTCGCTAAACTACAGTTAGTAGTAATAGCTTTAGTATATCGCCTCTCAGCAGATTCTACTTTTCGGACTTTAGCCATATTTCAGGTTTAGCTGTGGTAGCGGAACCTGGGGTCAAAAAAACAAGAGAAGGCTTCTTTGACCGCAAAAGAAGCAACAGACATTTCGCATCACACTGCTGCTTGTTGTTCATTGTGTTATCTCACGAAAATTGTTTCTGACGGGACGATTCCGCTCATTTACAAGGCACATTTAAAATATTTTTTCTATAAGATATGAGAAGATAGCGTGATGTTGGCTGGTGTTATCATCAATTATAGGTGGTCGATTTAATGTGTAATTAAGCCTTATCTGGTAAATGCACTCGATTAGAACCATGCTGCTTGTAAAAAGGACTGAACACGTGTATTTGCTTATTAGATATTAGTATTCTGATATGCATAAATGGGGTTAAAATAACGACTATGCAGAAGTAGATGCCACTTATTTTGGAGAATGTCTTTGCTTTATTTCAATTTCGTTGAATTTTTTGTGGCCAAATACGCAGATTGTCCAGTTATCGTAAAATGAGCCGATTGCAAGCCAAAATAAACGTCAGTCTCAGAAGAGTATATGCTATGGATAATCGCGAGTAGGGAATTAATTATATAAAATTTTCATAAGGCACGATTTTAGAACCAAATAATAGACGTCAACCTGACTCAAATGAAAATCTGACGCAATGTGGGTTTTTTTTCTTAGTGTGATAAGCTTGAAATATTGCAATGCGTATGTATTATTCAGATTTTTTGCTTTCTGGCAGTCTTACACAATTATGTATTTTCCGAATTTCTGAGTACGAATAACGAGAGTAACTACCTTACATAATAGAAGTCGAATTTTTTATTGACAATTTGGCCCGAAAACTTTGTCGACTAATTTGGCAACCCAGGCAATCTAGCCTTCGGTTAGCAAACAGGTACCCAAGCTGTAGATTTACGGTTGTGAAAAAAACGTACTGAGCTAAATACGTGTAGTTTAGTCCGCTTACTAGTGGTAGCTTGCAGCACTTTTTTAGACTGGCGACGCATGTTTCTGCTGAAGTATCAGCTACTCACTGTCGAAAAGACCAAACGCTTTGTCGTGTACTAAGACCTGTATCATATTTTTCTGCTAGTCACAATATACAAGTTGAGATTTACAAGATCATGACCAAGAAGCTCGTTATGGGCCAAAACTGGATGCATCCTAGTTGCTGCATTCCGTTTTTAGCTTTGAATCCAATACGAGGCAAATAGAATGTTTAATTTAAATAAACCTTATTGAAGTATACAAGTTCAAAGGTTGCAACTGTTTGAAAAAAATGTGTGAAATACATTAGATGTCAATCGCATATCTTTTGTCAAAGGATTTTTGCCATCTAGGCTTAAAATAAAAATATTAAAAACTGCTCAACAGTACCGAGCTAATTTTAAAATTCTGTGGACTTTTATAAAAGCAAACAACGTGTATTTTACATCTATTGTATAATATACACTCAACGGGTTAAAATGTATACTCGTTTTCTTACAGAGAGCTCAATAATATGTAAGTATGTATGAGTACAAGTTCGTGGTCTAGAACTTAATTAAATCAGGACATACATGATTAAAAAACTAATTCACTTTTCTTAATTGTTCTGTTTATTACCGTTAAAACATTTGCACCACGTCTAAATACATTCCTACATTGAGTTCCATTTGAAGTGCATTGAGTTCAGTTTGTAGTGCGTAAAGAGCAATCAGCAGGGGCAAAATCCTAGACATAATCACATATCTATCTAGTGATACATCGTAAAAATGACATAGCAGAAGGACGAAGCCTGTGTAAGTCTATTCCTCTCTGTTTCTCCTGGATACCGATTCTTAAAGACGCCGCTGATACTTCTGGTGTCTTTAGTTGTGGCGTACAATCAACGAAAGTGTCGGAGAAAGTGCCACATTACAAAAGTTCAGGTACACAGCTAAAACACTCTTCACTGTCTAAAGTAGTGCTACTCATTTTTTCAGCTTCACCCAGGTTATGCAATCAGTATGCACTGAGTGAGAAACTTGCTGGTTGTAAGCTATTATTATAATTTTCTACACTGAGGAGTCTAAATGCCCGCCCTTTTTTTCAAATACAAATTATCAGACGATCAGAATCACGGAGATCACGGAGCATTTTTTATTGGCAGTATTTGCCTTTCAATGGCAAATGATTTGAGAGGATAAAACCGGCCAGTGTTAATGTATGATATACATTAAGTCAATTCCAATACATTGGACACTAAATGCGGTCTTAACGTGTTCAAATAATAAAAAAAAAAGCTATGCCATTACATTTGATTTAAAGGGTATCCAAAAACCTAAATCACTTAAGATCACTCGATGGGGACCGTTTTCTGTGCATTGATCACATAAACTGGGTGTGATTTCTTCCGCGTAGATGTAAACGATGATAGCCTCTTACAAATCAACTTGTTACTAAGGTAATAATTTTAATAATTCGAGCTTGAAGACCAAATAGTTCTCCAAAAAAAACAAATCCGTCCGACTAATTCAATCTATTCCCATTTTCCCTTATTGTCCAAAAAGTAGCACAAAAACGTTTTACTGCACAGTTATCTCATGATGGCAACCTTCTTTATTTTGGCGTTGTTTTACAGCAACTAATATATGCACCATAACAAAAGTAGTCGGCCAAACTCTGCATCTGTTAGGACGACAAAGCCTCGAAATGCGACGAAATGAAAAGATGATCTACACTTGCTATTGTGATGTTACCAATTACTACATAAATCCTATATTCGCCTCAAATCCTTACCTCAAAAGATATAAGTTATATAAATATAATTTTCCTCCCAGACGTTTTCATCTTATTTTACGTAAATATAGTCCATTTCAGGTCTAGTTTGGGCTGGTATTATAAGTAGCAAATTTTCAAATATGGTAAACATTTTTATCAACCAATAGGAGGCCACTGTTTAGAGTTCTCCTACCATTTCTATGCACCTGACTGCAGAAGCTCTAGCCCTAACAAAGTGAAAACGCATGTAGACGGAAAACGGAGCAGTTTATTGAACACATGTACAATTCAAGCAGGTCTAACCAACATCCCGATGTCAACCATCCAACGTAGGAAAACCGTCAATGATAACCTATATTAGATAATACGGTAATCCTTCGAAGATAGTACAACGGATTCGTCACGCGAAGCCCTGAAGCATAGTGCAGCGCTTCCTAAGTGCATCGAGGTCAGTCATAATTTCTAAGCCGGTGGGCAGGCTTCGCAGAATGCTTTCTTGTTGCAGCTCTTGAACTTCGCATCGCTTGGGATGACCTTCTCGCACTTACAGCACCTAAAGTGTTCCGGATGCCAATGCTGTTCCAAGGCAGTAACAGCCTTACCCTTGATAGGCTCGGAGCACTTAGCACACTTAGGAGCAAACTCCTTAAGGTAGCATTTCTCGCAATAGGGCTTGCTTTCCTTTTCAAAAAATTGTTTTGATTCGCCGCCTATTAGCGATTGGGTGCACCGTGTGCAGATGAAATGTTCTGGGTGCCAGTTCCTATTGAGGGCAGTAACAGCTTGGCCCTCAACGGACTTCTCGCAAAAGGGACATTTGTCCTCGGGGAGTGCGTCTGCCATTGTCAACCACGAAGAGGCACTGTTTAGCAGCTGATGACCTAGTAGACTGGGTACACGCGCTGGGTACGCTAGCAATTATGTAAGCTCGCAGGCGCCCCGAGAGGGCGGCTCTGGTGGGAGGGGAAAGAGAAAATCGGTCGGACGCAGACCAAGAAAGACCATATGCATAGAGAAGAGGGTACAGCCTGCATATGCAGACAGGTACCCTTGTAGGACCCAAGGACACCAGGCCTTGCTGAGTCACTACAGATGCGACTAAGACTTTAAAACAGCTTTTCATTTTCGTAATCGTCACTCAAGACAACATTACTATTTGCGTCAGCGAACGTTACATCTCTGCTCACACGCACAGCCACTGTCGCTACCGCCCTAGGCGCTAGACCAAAGAGGGCGTCGATGGGGGAGGTATCAAGCGCTAAAGACGCGGCACAATATATTTTAACTGTTTCTTTCATACTGGTACTACAGTTTAGAATTTATTTGTGTGTACACATATTACTAAACTATTATCTGACGGACGGGACTCCATTGTTGCCGCATTTAATTTACTTTAAGTCGTGGATAGTTTTACGTTTTGAAAAGTTTGCCACTGACAATCTGACACTTCACGGCAGAAGAATTTCAAGTGCACAAAATTGTTAAGAAAGAAACCAAAATATGCTGCGCTATTCGTATAGTATATGCAATATTAACCTGTATTTATATACTGCATTCGTTTATAAATCCCCACCCCTATCCGTCGTTCAACCACTAAATAGAGTGGTTCATATGTGACGATGTCCTTGTGGGTTTAGCTAGGCCTATTTTTTTTCCAGGTATTTAACACTTTTCTGCTGACTCTCTCCGTTAAGAATAAGGGGATGCAAAATGTATACATATTTGGGAAAGCAGCCTATGTCTCGCAAACATCTAATTAATTAACAATGTAAAGACGAAAAGCCATTTACTACCATGAAATCAAAGCCACGGTAGTTCCGACTCTACTGACTTAAAAAACACTTTACATATCTACTAATTTTATTTTTACCTACGTATTAACCCACGTCGCTGGTGCAGCCTTTAGGCATTCATTTTCAGCACAAGTTATGTAAATGGGAATCAGAAATACTGAACACCGAAACACGTGGCTTTCCATTAACTTTTCATATAAAATCAAAAGCTTCTCGTAAAAACAATTGCTTTGCAGTTTTCCAATCCAAATTTCTTAAACAACCCACCCTTCGACTTGTTCAAATTGTAAAAGATTTGTATTAATTTTGACATATTGCATAAATTAGAATCACTTTACCACTAGTCAAAGCCAGGTTTGGAAAATACGCGGGTAGATAAGTATTCCCTGACTGATCTACATGTTTATTAATTTTACAATGATAGCAAACTAATTGCATAAGTATAACTACGGGCAAAAGTAGGTACAAATGATTTTCAAGTGACCTTTTTGCAATTACCTTTGCATGAAAATATTGTGCTTACTAATAATGGGAAAATAATCGTGTTGTGTGTTAGCTTAATTTTTTTTCAATTCAAAGTTACATCACGCATTTTACTGTATTCTGAGTGATATAGCCGTCAGGTGAATAAGTTGAGAAAGGTTCACGCTTCAAAATGGCATAAGACGACATTGAAAACAAAAATAGTGATCCTCGGAATTAAAATTTTACTGGAGTTATTCTTGTCTTTGTTTGTTTGAATCTTACTACTGTTAAAACCATATACATTCCTCATTGCACTAGCTGCCTCATTCAAATTGCTTGAGGAACAAATCGGTATATGAATCTTTCAAAGATCGAAACATCCTTTGACTGTCTATATTCAGCGATCAATCTCGAGATCTGATGTACGCGTAACGACTTCCCCAAAACGCGTAAAAAAAGTGTAATACCAGTTAGTCATAAGGGCAATGACGATGATTGTTTTTTGGGGCGCGATCAGAGATAACCGCATCTATTAATGCCCGAAAGCAGGAAGACAATCAGCAAGGCTATATCAAAATTCCTGTCCCGTCTCACCTTTGCGTCACGACTGACGTACGCCCGCGGGCGAGTTACACATGCGCGGCGCATCTGTTGAACTAAGTAGGCCTTGACCCCCAGTTAGCCGCATTGCACCCTAAGGTTAAACGATTTAGGCAGTTTCTGTGTTTTTAATAAATAAGCTCTGTGATGTCTACGCGGGCTATGGCTTAGGGTCACTAGCAATTCTTTCCAGGGACTCTGCTGTGCACTAAGGAGATAAAACTAGACTTGGGGACACGTATTTTCATACCGTTAAAACTTTTCTTTAAAGAAGTCTCTCAGTTTTCGAGATGTTCACAGTTAATGTAAACATTCTTAAAAATTATATATTTAAAGCTGAAATTACTGATAGAGATACAAGAATTCAAGATGACACAAATTTAGTTTTATAGGGATCTCCCCAAGTTTTATGGCATCGTTCGTACGCAAGAGCACTTTTTAAAACAATCAGGTCCGATTTTTTTTTACACAAAATATAGCATATCTCTTTTTGGCACAAACATGTGTTTATTACTTATCGACCTTATTTAATAGAAGAATTCCGACAAGATCGCTATAGTAGTTTTTCAGCCGTTGAGAACAACAGAGGCTTAAATGATAGAATCCCCAATTAAAAGAGGCTAAGGGGTGGCTGGTTCAAGTGTCACTTACTACACATAAAGTCTAGCGTATTTTTTAATTCCGTAATCAGCCAAGTATATCTAAATGATGCTTTCTGTGTTCTAATGTTATAAACATTTTTTACCGCTTTATGAAATGGTAATTCGGCTTGTCATATAGCTACATGCAGATTGCAATTGATTCTCAATATATTTCTATTTTATTAAGTTTTCAAAACAATATCGTGTTTACGCACAACCTACAATATCTGCTTAACGTATACAATTAACGGGTAGAAAATTCAAGAACTGATTGTTTTTTCGGATAAATCTTAATCAACGACTTTATCAAAGGTTGAAGTTTATATATTAACGTAGTACATTATTGATTTTCCCTAAAAAATAATCGCGTATCTTCCTTGAAAAATTCAGGGAATATATGCGATTTTTACAGCTGTATATTACACTATAGCTGCTCTTTAGATTGGTAAACTGTGATATGCAAGAGTAGAAAAAATTCTGCAGTTTTGTTGGGTATCATGAAAGCAATAAAGTAAAAATAAATGATACCTAGTAAAACGCTCATTTTCTTTTAACATTTCTATGGCCAGTGTTACTGAATAACATAATTTTTCTCTTTTGTTGAGTTTTAGGAAAACGTTCGTTCAAAACATGAAAACATGCTTATGTTTTACAATACAACAACATACTTCGTCTTCAGAACGATATACTATGATTAATAGTTGCTTGTAAGGTAACCATATCGTTTCATAAGCCCATGTAAAACCCCAAATAGGACCAATAAAGCCGACTATGATTGAACTCCTGATAAGGGTTGAACTCGTCAGTGCCATACCTAAATAGCTTTAATTCCGAGGTATAACTTCTATAAGAGAAATAACTGCAGATGCTAAGAAACATTAACATCTCGCAGACATTCGAAAAGCAGATGGCCCCTTAACATTAGGGTCGAATGTTGTTCACAGGTGCTGAAACAACTAATATGCACTTGGAGTGCAATGTATTTGCTACATAACAGTTTTTTTTTTTTCAGTACACGGTTGCCCGATTATCGTGTGCTCTATATAGCTACTTATATACATATGGTGTATACATCGCCAACCTTGTAAGACTGCCTCATTTTGCAATGGACTTGATTTTGGTCGTTCAGAAATTACAATGTTAGCACACGTGGTGGTTTAAATTTTCACGGAGGTAATCAGCAACTCCACCGTTAGTGTCAAAGAAACGACAGCTACTGTTAGTGTAACTGCGACTCACAGATCGTACTTACTCCGTTTTAAAGTGCTCGACCAAAAAAAGTGTACTTCATACTGTTGTCTGGTTATAAGTATGAATAATTATTCGCTGTGTGTAGAGTTCTGTCGTTGATTTCTAAATTAAAACATAGCCCAACTATATTCACTTATTCCTTTTACCTTCACTGTAAATGTCATATCTAACTCGCATAATGTGCATTGGTGGGCCCATGAGACACCACATAGTGCAACCTTCTCATATACTTCCATCTGTTACCCCTGCACATGATGACTAAAATTAGCCTATTTTGTTCAGTTATGTGCTATGCCGGAGTTGCCAGAGTTGCGACGTCCCTCGTTCACTGGCAAAAAGATAATTGATCCACAGGTTGCAACGATTTTTTCCGCAAAAATTCAAGGAATGCCTGGTATCTACGACTTTTTCTTATTTCTTATTTCTTTTTTGCTTATTTCTTGTGGGTGTTGAGCACTTACTGTCCCTGCATCTCACATCCGGGCCTAACAACTACATACATTTTGAACTCCAGTAGTATACCAGCTTATATGAAAGAAAATGTACGTTACTATATTATGAATCATAAGCTTGTGAAATGTTTTGCTAACCTAAATAAGCGTTTAGGTTAATGGACATAACGGAAATTACTTATTTTAATAATGCTATTTTGATGCTAACAAAGCAGACATGATGAATATACTTGCTGTATTCTTGGAATGGCTGCAGCTTTAGACGGATATCGACAAAGGCGCAGAATCCCCTTGACTCGTGGATAATTTCGGATTCCCGAACGAGGCACTGGCTGCCATACTCAAATATAGCCATTGATAATTTGTAAGCGTCAGAATCGAGAAGGTGTAAGTAAAGTCGACAAGCATCATCCGAAATGTTTATTCTTGCCTTAGAATTTCTTTACTTGGTCAACGACTCCCCGGAATCACCTCTTTCGTGTATCATCGAAAATCTCTATGTTTCGAGTACCGGTATCGCCGTTACGATGGTTCCCTGCATGACACGAAGTCTGTCTATGCCTGGCTTCGAACCTGCACCACAAGGCGTCCCTAAGATTATCATGTAAGTACGTTACCCACGAAGCTATCACGAGGACAGAACCAAGCACGTACCTTCAATAAAAGGTTCAGCAAGCGGTGGGTCTTGCTGGATTTTGCTGGGGTTTTTCCAACGAACCTATGGTGACGTGCTAGGCAATGCCATGGTAATAATTTACCAACACTGAAATTTGAACCGGCGATGGCCGCATGTCCTTGGTTACCGTGGTGACGCACACAAAGCAGGCGACCTGAAACATGCGGATTACCTATGACATAGGTGAAAGCTGTCATGTAAGATATCTGCTTCTCGAGAAAAAAGAGTAGAAATTTGGAAAAACTAAGGTGTTATATAGTACTCATTATAGTGAAATGGATGCTTTAAAATAAGAAAATCTGAACGACAATATTAGATCATTATGTCTCGAGGATATCAATTATTAAGAACAATAAGGAAGAAAAAAGCGCAAGTAAGTAACAGCGCACCCTTCAACTTGCATAAGATAATATAAAAATCCTCTTTGGAGTCTAGGCAGTATTACAGGTTCCGATCCAGTATCAGAAACAGGGAAAACCGTAAAATTAATTGAAAGGGTTGTTAGAAAACACTCGGATAGGTACCACATTCGTGTATTCAAAATGAATGTACACATAAATTTTCTAGATAAAACGAAACAAAGTCATATATTTGTGAAGAAAGAGACATCTTGCAGTGAAAAAAGTATGTCTTATTATATAACTATAGGTAATAGGATTGCTAATGCTACCGCTCTGTTCGTCTAATAGATATAGAGATCATGCAATTACTTCAAGCTTCACTATTCTATATTTCATTCTAATTTTAACGTTGGCTAGGTTTCGTACTTACTCATCTCGATTGTAATAACATTATCCCTTCTCTTCCGATATAATAAGTGCCTTAGTAGAAATTGTAATAACAATATAATGCTCTAGTTTTTAGACGTAGGCAAGGAGAGGCCATGTTTAAATGTCTTCGCGAGCTATATTAATAATAATTTGGTGTTACTGCTAAAGAAGAAAAGGCTTAATTTCTAATTCTTCTTTGTTTAGATTTAATTAAACTAGGAACCTTCTAAAGCTATGATTAAAATGTAATATAGAATGTAACTATTTCAGACACTTTAAAAAGAGCTAAAATATTTAGCTGGTAGCAAGCTATATTCCGACGCGGTCAATGTGGGTCATAGATGTACATTTCCCAAGCACGAACTCTTCGACACGCAGTTATAAAACCTGTTAGTTAACAAACTCATTCAGTCTTAAAATAATCTGGGATCGAAAAAAATATTTGCCATTCGCTTGAAGCCGCAAAAAATAACTAACAGAACCAAGCGGTATTACGTTATATTTATTTAGTGAAGAATTGGTTAAGGATTACCAAAAACAGCTAGATGCTGCTGGTTCGACCAGCAGATACTACATTGCTTATGTTTTTCCAATCCGATGACACACGCAATAACGGAAATTGTTGGAAGGAAACTACTGTTTGTAAATGCGCATCAGTGTTTTCGGAATTCTAGTTGTATGCATGTAACCCGCACCTGTTTACTTAAATTGTCAAGGTAGTGAGTGGAATTTTATTCGGAAGATAAGTCTCTTGATGAAACTTGTCCCTTAATACCGGAAAAAATCGAGACATTGATTCATTTTAGAAGTCTAAGATTCAAGGGTCCGAAAAGGTTTCAGAACTTTAGAACTACTTGTCGCCTGTTTTATTTTCTGTACAATGCTGCAGTGTACCGTTCTAGAAACACAGTACATTGACCCACTCATAACTTCCATACACAATATGCCAAAAACATGTTCCTAGTTTTCCGTTTCTTTTTACGTTTAACAGTTATATATATATATATATATATATATATATATATATATATATGTTGCTTTGCGGTATGCTTCAGTTAAATAATGTATACAGAAGAGAATCCGGTAGAATTTGTGATGTAAGGCTTTAAATATAAGGCTCTCTCTGTAGCCCTAATACCTAAAATTTCAAATTGACGACTCACAGAATATTAGAATATCAATAACCGATACTTTTGCCAATATGAATGCCTGTACTAAGTTGACACGGTATGATTCTTTTCGAAACCGTTCTGTCGAAAAAAGTTAGTACGTGCATACTAAAATTTTGGGCAATGAATCGTACTATGCAGTAATTCGCAGGTGGCTTAATATAAGACGAATAGCATGCATCACATCGATCCTCTGCAAAAGAACTTGATGCAGAGAACATGCTCAGTACATCATTCAATTAGATTATCGCCTGGCTCTACGATCCCGTGACCTTGATCTAGTTGGAGACCTAGACGCCTTTCCACGACGTGACCTGGACCTCGATGTGCTCCGGCTTTTTCGTTCCCTGCAAAAAGTCATTGCACTGTAACTGCTATTGTTATGGATAGATATCATAGGTTTAACAAATCACTTAAGTTCAAAGGTTCTCAATAGATACACAAAGATTCCGGTGCGGACGCACGGCCACTGCCGCTGCCTCTACCGAAGATTGGCGTAAACAGAACTGCAGTTACCGTTTCCGTACTGCGTTGTTCCGTCCCCCGGCGCCGCGTGTTAAGCTTACCTCCTTCTTTTAAAGGTGGCAGGTTCTTTTGTATCACTACTACTTCTTGCTCTCCGGGTTCGTTCGCCTTTTTCCGGCTTCTTTACTTTACCCAAATCTTTAGATTCTTCTTTATTCAAACTTCTGTCCACGACGCCTTTAGAGGTTGCTCCTTTGGATATGTCTCCTTCTGTTTGTATATCTTGCTGGTCCTCGCTAGATTCCTTATTCTTATGCCCTTCTTTTGTTTCTTGGCTCTTTCTTGCCTTGCCCCCGTGATCGACCATTTGGACTGTCGAGCGTGTACGCTGACTCGATGCGGGTGACATAGACCTGGAATGAGTATCACGCCGCCTTGACCAAAGAGAACATATGTACATATGCTAAAATTGAAACACAATATTCGAGCTTATTTACGCCTGCAGAATTTTAATCTAAAACTAAACTCGTGCGCCATACCTATAATGATCGCGTGAAAACATCGATAAATTTATACATACTTGGCAACGGATACAACTGTTGACCTCATGCCTCCGCGAAATGGTGAAGATTCATCTTCCCTCTTTCGCCGCCTGTCCGCACGTGAGCCGTTGTCTCGATCATTATCTTTATCTTGTAATTGTTGCCTGTGAAATTGCCCTCTATCGAGTCGCTTCCAAACATCTCCACGACCGCCTTGAATGCCGCTTCCTCTACGATCATCGGCGTTCCAACGATCGTGGTCCTTCCTTCTTTCATTTCTTCGATCGTGCTCGTGTCCTTCTCTACTTCGCCGCTCGTCTCGTCCATCGCCACCTCCACCGTCGTTACGATTTTCCCGACTTAGAAATCCCCGCCGACCTTCTGACCAATCGCTAGGTCCCCATGACGAGGAACCCTGACTACTTTTAGGCGCATCCTGAAATGAGTCAGATTATTATTCACTCAGCAATAGTATAACGTTAGTTATTTGCCAAACACTAAGTATTTGGACACCATTTGAAAGTTCACAACTAACCAATTTAAGTTGAGCCTTTCTCCAATGTGGCGGCGTTCTGCTGCGAGACCTATCGCTACCACTGTCCGAGGGTGTTCTGTATCGCATGGCTCCTCGTCCTCGACATTTGCGGCCAGACTTAGTGGTTAATGGCTTACGTTGCCGACCTCTATTGTCGCGTCTTCTGAAGTCATCCGGAACAATCTGAGGTACACCGCGCATCAAAAACTTATTTACGGGAACTTCGGGTATCTCGTCTGGTACAATGACAACGCCAGATTCCTGGCTCACATACGCTTTGTCCTTTATAGCATTCCGTCCGCTGCGATCTTCTTTCTTGCTTTTCTTACTTCGCTCCTCCACAGCTTCATATTCAGAACTGGACGATGACGACGACGAGTCGCTTAGTGATGAGGAACCTGACGAAGAGCCACTAGTTTCAGAACAGCCATCTGTCTCTGAGGCACTATGGGATGAAGCTCGCTTCCGATTATCCTTAGTGATTTTTTTATTAGAAGACTTCTTTGAAGTGTTTTCTTTAGCTGATTTCGTCTCCTTCTGTATGAGCTGACCACACGCTTTAATAACTACCTCCTCCATTGGTCTTGAGCCACTGTCAACCGAAATGTCCTCGATTTTCCTAAAGAAAGAATGCAAAAGCAACCGTTAGGATCTCGTCCGCGCCAAGTTGTAGCACTGTTTAAGGAAAATAAAATGATTAAATAAATGATAGGCAAAGAATACTTTATTTTATATTTACTAACCTAACAACATCTTGTCCTTTAACGACCTTTCCAAATACTACGTGAATTCCATCTAGATGCGGAGTCGGCACGGTTGTGATGAAGAATTGGGAACCATTCGTATTTTTACCCCGATTCGCCATCGAAAGTAGGAAGGCTGAGTCATGTTTTAATATAAATGTTTCATCGTCAAATTGACCTGGAAGAAATAAAAAGAAATTGATATCGAACGCAAAAATGTCAAGCAATCTAAACAGGTTATAAATTACGAGGATCTAGACAAAAGTGATAATATAGCTGTATTTATTTATGAACAACATGCTACCGTTAAGAAATTCTGGAAAAACGAAGCCACTATATCACGTTAGTTTGAATGATATTTATTAAGTACAATTGCTGTTTATCGTTGTTCAACTACTGTACATCTTTGGCATACATACCTCCATAAATGCTCTCGCCGCCAGAACCATCTCCTCGACTGAAGTCACCAGCCTGGACCATAAACTGTTTTATAACCCGGTGAAATTTTACTCCCTCGTAATGTAAGGGTTTCTTGGTCATTTTTCCAATGCCCTTTTCCCCAGTACATAGTGCTCGAAAGTTTTCACAAGTGCGCGGGGCAATGTCGCAGAAGAGTTCAAATACCTACAAACAAAAATAAAGGTCACATATACACAAAAGATATTTAGCATACAGTTATATATGGTCGCGATATATTATTAAGACACATTTCGGCGGCCTGCTTGTTGCAGTGAACATACTAGAAGAACCTCGTCTCTTTACGCAACGAGTTTTACAAACCCTGCCGGTAACGTGAAATTGACGATTGACCCACTACTCTGTACGCTTCTGCAAAAAATCCATAGCTAATAAATGATTAAAATAAATAAGAAGTCAAAAACGGCCGATTAAAAGATATAAACACAAATCTGATGATACTGGTGTCGCCACCACGATTTTAATGGCTGTTTCACGAAAATGCGCATGTCGCATTGCTCATGAAAATTTCAGGATGCACTTACATCATAGTAGTCAAACCGATTCCCTCTGAAGCCGCAAACGTTGAATGACCTTTTCACTTTCCTGTGCTAAGGAAATAAAGATTAAACGAGCTTGCCATAGCTAAAAGCAGACATCAAGGATTCCGACGAATGAGTACGCACTTCTAGAACAAGACAGCTCGTTGTTAACATTCACGAGGGGTACATTCGGTCTTTTAGAAAGAATGCATATAGCTCCTGTAACTTTCTCTGCCATATTGTGTGCGGCTGTCTGTGCGTAAATATCGAATCATGAACGATGTTTCCCAACTATTTAGTTAAAGATCTATTCCCTCAGATTTTTGCTGCGATTTCCCTGACACGCATTGTTCAATCTCTGTCGGCTTTACATTCGGATACAAGCTGGCTGTGCCCTCTAAAGCAATTTTAAGCATAAACTACCTAGCGATCTTTGCCTATTTTTCCCCGAGTGGAAAACCTTAACGACTATTGCAAGAGCCAGTTAAAGAAGGGACAACTAGTGTATCCACTACAAAACGAATTTTTCAGTTTTGCTTGGAACTAAATTTTATATGTGTGATCATCCTCTAAGGAACAATGAACCAGTAGGGGGTGTCAGGTCGCGACACCTTTTCGTAAAGGCAAAACCATTGTACAAAAAGCATAGTGGGATACCGTGTAAGCTTGGGCAAGGCGGCCGATTAACATTGTAGTAAACAGAACGCCCTACATTTTCCAGTAAGACGGAATTTATACAACAACGCCAATAAATCTAATTCTAAATTCCTGATCAGTTAAGCCTCTGCAAGAGGAGGACCTTTGGACAGCTTAGTAGCATACAGTAATACATTGTATGTGACAGCGCTGAGCGAGATTTCAGCGAGTCGTCCCATATCGCGTCGTATCGGTGAAGTGAAACGGTTATTCGTGAACGTAGAGATGAGTTTTGAAAAGACTTGTGCTGCGTTACACCGCGAATTAAAGCTTTGATCAAAGCAAATAGCAGCCGCATGCAACCTGTAGGACCGTCAAGGATGTCTGTATAGGCATGTCGAAAGAAATGTCATCCAAATATCTTCATTCAGTGCTGTTCATAATAAGCGCCATCAATTGATGCCACATATGCACATAGTAGAGAGTCTCGCAAGTATGAGGGTTTTAAGTCGAAAGTTAATTAAAAACATCGCACCTGGTCAAACTGGAAGGCAGGTTCTTTTTTGATTGGACGGTTATTTTCCTTAAATTGTTAACTTTCCTCATACCCAATTGTAAGCACATTCTTATTCCATCCTATTGTTGCGGCTCGTAACGATACTACTAGATATTTTCTATGGCTTACAAAAACCAGATATTACTTGAATACATAGCACTGATGGCGGTACCAGTTCGTCGCCACAACGACCAGTGGCAGCTAGAAAAAGTAACTCATCGAAGCGGAGATGCTAATTAACTCGAGGATGAACAATGTGGCTGGTCAAGCTGCAACGAAGAGTTATGGTGGTGCCCTTTAAGTGTATAAGAAGTTGCTACCGAAAATACCATTTCTTAATTCGACGGTTGCAGGAAATGTCGAAGTTAGTTGGCTTGAAAGTCGAAATGTATGTGCGCGTGCATCAGCGGCCGTAGTCCTAACAGCCGACAAAAAAGTGGTCCGGTTCGAGCAAGTAAACAACGATAGCTCATTTATGTTGAGGACAGTCGCACGACCTTGTTACAGCAAACGCTAGACGACTGTTAACCGGAAACCACCGCGTGCCTAAAAGATTGGCAAGAACTAGTTGATATATACGTACATAAGATTTCTTTGTGTGAGGGCTTAGCAATCAGGACTCTGACAAGTTTCTGCTGCCAAATCGCTCACTGTCGCTATTAAAATATTAAATAATAAACTTCTATTTTTCGAATTTAGCCAATATTATCGACATTTAGATTTACGCAAGCGTCCTTACGATGCAGCAATTCACGCAATAATGGCTTATGTGTGTTTAAAATAATGCAGTCCAGTAGTACATTTCGAAACTAAAGCCCCAGGCTTCGTTAACCTGCGACAAACCAATACGTATATATACATATACAGAATGGTGAGTGCAAATTTACGAAATTTGTGTGAAAGTTAGCTTGATCTAATCTTAACGCTGGGCAAACCCTTTTCAAGATTAAACTGTTCTCGAAATCGGCGCTCTACATAATCACGTGTTTTCATGCGATTTGTGGAAAAATTCAAGGAGGCTTTTTGGGGCAGACTGGAAGATCCTCAACAGGGTTTCGATACAAAAGGTTAAAAAAATGACTAAATGGCTCGAAAAGCCATTTTTGGTGCACCTAAGATTTTTATCCAGAAATTAATGACCATTTTAAAAAGAAGAATATCAATCGCTAATATAATCGTCCAGATATCTTCCTGAGATTTTTTGAACCTTTTGAATGTTCTGACCGCTTCAAGCTTTTGAACTTTTGGCTTGCTATCGACAGAAAATATAATTTCATTAAAATTTTGATGTCTAGTGTATTTTAACGGCATTTTAACTATTATACATCTATAAATATCGCTTGACGCACGGTAAGTACCTAATTTGGGGATTATATTAAAGAATATCGCCGTCAGGTATGACACTCGCGGCAAATGTAAAAAAAGCCGTTCAAATACTACTCTTGCTTACGGGCGGTCTTAAAAATAAGGCATAAGAAAAATTCTCAACTCAAATGTGCCACCCTGTATACATATATACATATCTGTATGTCTTTACTGGTTTGCTATAGGCTACTAAGCTTCAACTTTAGTGTCCTGTGTTATGCACCTAAACAATTTGTAGTAAGACAACTCAAATAATTATCTGGATCTGTTTCGCAAAGGTATTTTTGCATGAATCTAAACTGTTAATATAAATCGCCAATTGTAAAATATGCCAGCTAAGTTAAAAACATTCGAAATCACTCTTCACGATTTTAGTAGCGACAGTGAATGTCTTGCAAGTGGAAACTAGACAGAATCCCGCTTGACCACGCCCCATACAAAAAATCTTGAAGCTCGAGATCTAAGCTATTCGATGACCACGGGATACGGAAAATGCTCAAATGATCAGAAAGCCAGCCTTCGACTAAATGGCTGTTATCAACAGAGCACCATCCTGCTGAAAGACCGTTGTACGTTCCTAAAAGAGACAAAGTAGCATGACGTCACCTACACTAGCCATCATGTTTAGAACGAGAATATTGAAAAGAACTTATGTCCTAATACCGACGTTTATGAGCCACCTTATAAGTAGGAACCTCATTAGTTTTCAAAACGGTGCATCAAAATCTCGATATCACCAGAAATGCAATTTTGTGCCGTTTTGATATGTTTTTGAGTCCTTTCAATCAAAATTCCTTCACGAATCTTTCGTTTTAGCAATCAACTGCACCGTCGATTCTCTGTAACCACAGAAATTCACGATCCGGGATGTTGGATTAGGCGCCGAGCCTTTCGATTATAGCTGTCCTCTCGTTTTATTCGGAATACGACTTGCCTTTAACACGAAAGCATTGCACTGTTATGATTCTATCTATCAAACAAGCTTTCATTAGAGCCTCCGTTTACCGATACTTTTACAAAATTTTAAGTTGAGATTTTTTCAGATTTGGATAGCACAGCCTGCGTTTGTTTTTTTAAATGTATTCATTCCCTGATATAAAGCTACCTCTTTCAAGTTCGAATCAAAAAGCAAAAATATCGCATTTTCGGTTGCATGCTGAATAAATAATTACTGTAGTAATCGTAACCACTTAAACTAACGTTCGTTGCCTTTTTTAGACAGCTAGACATTGGAAAAAACCCAGCCTTGTACAAACAACAGACTATTTAAATCACTACTACGAACGAATTTCTTTCCTAGTTGTTTAAAATTTGACCATTTAAAAAATTATATTTATCTCTATAGATAACCCGGGTACACTCGAGTGATTTTGAAGTTAAACTCTCTCACTTAATTCATAATATGCATGTCGCTGAGCTCATTCGTCCAGCTCTATAAGAATTAAAGTACCTCGGTTAACTCTAAAAATGTAGCGAATATAAGTAATAAGCTGATACATACTATTCGGCCGGCGTCTCTTCCTCCAATGGCAATATCAAAAAAGGTTCTCTGGCTGGTGACGTGCTTCGTCTTCTGTTTCTTACGTGGAGTTTCCGGTGATTCCACAGTCATCGTAGTGACTCTCCAATTACCTGTGACACAAATTGCACATCAATGTTGATAACACGCATATTAAGTAAAAAAAATTGAACCACGGGCAAGATGCTGGCTTTAGTTATACCGGTATACTGAATTATGCCAGCTACTTCTGTAGTCATACTCTTAGAATTAAGATGGCTGCAACAAGTGATTAAATTTTTATATAGAATAGGTAAAAGTGAAATAAAAACAATTTATCACATAGCATCTCAGCAAAACGAATTACTTACCTGCTTTACTCTAAATTTTTTTCTGAGCTGTATAACAGTCTTTCTTAAGCAAAAGAAAAGCTCTAAACCCAAACCCTGAACCTATGCACTGTATAATTATTATAATTAAGGCTCATACACCAAAAAACTATTTATTCTGCAAAGATATAGCTTTCCACTGTTTAAACAGGATTTGGTGATGTAGAGTAAATTAGAAAGCTAATTCTAAGTCACGCCAGGCTGGCTGAAAATTCTTTGATTGCGTATTTTTTCTGTTCCCCCGAAAGCTCGTATATTAACGATCCACCTGTTTTAGCTTTAAACGTTCACCATACGGGATTAACTTTTTGCAGTCTGTAACGAAAAATAGCTAAACTCTGCTTTGTTATTCTACAGTAGATGTTTAAAACTGGGGAATTCTTTCAGAAAAAAGTTCTAAAAAAATATAGCATATAACCTTATTATGAGAATCAACAATCGAATGGGTATCGCGTCTTCTACAACCAATGTAAAAGTAACTTTTTCTTCATGTATGACGAGATGGTATCACCACCTAGGTAATAAAGTTCAAATCAAAATCGATAAATACGCGTTTACTTTCACAAAGAGCGCACTAAATAGAAAACACAGAAATCTTATGTAGGTGTTAAACAAAATGTAAACCCACAATTTTGGCCATTTCGTACAATAAACCTAACCCATACGCACACTCACGTCACCTTATTAAGAATTGAAGTACCGTAGGATATTAATTTGAAAAATCGCTGACATGAAAATGTATCGAACTGCACTGCCCTGACGGATTAGCGTTTATCACAAACGACGCAGACTTAATGTGTATTTACATATGAAACAACAACAACGAATTTCGCTTATCCTAAACGAAGATAGAACTGGTCATGATGGATACCGTTAACGTTTTTGAGTCAGTGTGTCGGATGTAGCTAGAAACGATCACCGATTGGAGCAACGCTTCTCCTTAAAAGCGTTCTCTTTTTTGATATCGAGCAGCGTTTTTGATGATGTTGATTTTCATGCCTTGTTTGCGTGCCCCTGTGCTGTTATGCAATAATTGGTAACAAACGTATTTGTAACAACCAGACTTCTGTGGCCTGGCCAATAAACACAGTTATCCCAGCTTGGTCTTCAGAGTTCTAGTAATAAGGTGCATGCTGCTGTTGTACATCTAGTCATACATTACTGCTGCAGGTGACGGTGGCATCGTCCGCTTATTGGTAGTCGGCAATTTCCGCGCTTTTGGGTCCCAAAATTTTGCGAAATATAGCCGTACCAAGCAGCTCGATACAACTGAGTGGTATTTAGTTGTAGAAGCAGTAGAAGTGCAGCAAAGTAGCATCACTATCATATAGCGTACATACGCACAATTACCGGACAAATCTACTCTGTCTAGTTGGCTACTATTATTCACCTCTTCTACCCAATTCAGCCCAACGATCCGTCGCTTAGTCTTCTGAAGTCGTTCTTGCGACCATCAGAATACCCGGGTCGACCGAACGACTGCAGTAGGCATCAATTCCTGTTCGTCTGTTGCTAACTGTAGTAGTTTTCTTCAGTGGACTCTAGATTAAAGACGATTACTTACTGAAGAGTTGTGTGGGAGGTCTAGAAAATCTTAAGAGACAGAATTTTCGTCACCATTGTAAGCGGGGAGAGGCCGTTTCTCGCGTTCACAGTATCAAAAGCAACAATAGCAGCACTATTGGAGTCGTGCTGTAAGGTAGGTAAATGGTGTGCGGCCCCGTCCTTTCATGCATTCATTAAATATAAGCTTAAGCAATTTATGGACTGACTATCGATTAAGTCTAGGAAAAGTGTCAAATTTACCTGTTGTTAATAGCTAAACATTGAGATGCTTCTAGAAAGAATATGGTATGACTTTTACTAAATTTAATCTGTGCTATAAAACCTTTCTACTTTGATTGCAGTAAAAAAAAAGTCTAATCTGTTCAAGTCTCTGCAGTAGCTAAATTTACTGCCACTTCTAGTAACTTCAATTATGGGTTATCTGTTGGATCATGACCACCTTTGGCGTTTCAATTGAGAAAAAAGCTATCGTTATAGAGCTTCCTTTTTGTTAGAATCGTGTGGATGCTGGATCTCTTGTTTGTTAGACGGAATCAAAAATGCTCGGGTGGCAATTTTGCTTAACGTGATATGATTCCAATGATGACATGAAGCACAAAGACAAGGAGTGAGTGTGGTACTTATTCTTGCTCTTCGTCAGTTGATAAGTTACAGGCTCAGATGTGTTCAGTAACAAACAGTGAATTTAGTGGTTCGCGTGTGCCGCAGCTTTCATATGAAAACTTTTATTTGACTAGTGAATAATATCTATTATTGCATAGCATATCACAAATAATTTTGCTACTACACAAATGTGTTGAATTCATGAAGACAATGCAACGAGGAACCTTTGTCACACTTAGTTCTAATCATAGGCAACACTAGAAAACATGCATACAAACGCTATAATTTCATGTTTTATTTTATTATGATCTATTGCAAGATAATCCTTGATACTATTATCCACAAAGCTAATACTGCACCCAAGTGTGTTGTTGTACCACATGCTTAAGTATGAGCTGTAAGATAGACACACTTAATTATTACAATATGCATGGAGTTTATTAAAAAAAGGTTTTTTAATCATTGAAATTTTCTCTATCAAGTAATGCTGATTTGTCACACTAAACTATTACTCAGTTCTAATCATAAGCAACAGTAGAATAAATATCATACAAACATTAAAATTTACACAATTTTTTTTCTATTGTTTTTCAGCTACTAGGCTGCGTTACAAGATCATTTTTTGGTCCCATTATCCCGAATACTAATGTTACGTCTACGTTTATCACTGCATCAAATTTGATCAAGAATACAGTAAAACTAGTAAACTTCAAGCACATTACCACGTATTCTTGTTTCTCTTTTGAGGACATGACTTTACATTACAAATTGTTGAACTTCAACTATTACATTAGTAAATGTATCATTTAACTCGTAGTTGGGTCTTATTTCAGGACACTGAAAATATCTTTTTTAACATAGTTCAAACTTTGTGGGTATTTCTAGCTTAGTGTTTAACCATCACTCCAGGTTCAAAAATTATCTTTGGATGAAGAATAGTTTGAACAGATTATGTATGCGTGCCCCCAAATGTCTGTAACAATTAATATCTATCAGTAGAGCAGTAAAACCATGTTCACGTGGAAAGTTATTTAATATGTACAAGATTCGTTATTCTGATTTTTCTAATATAATTCGATGTGCTGATCCTTAATATTTTTTTTGTGGTGTGCGTGTACCTAACAGAAGCACGTCGTGTAATTACTTCTCTTGCTAACAGGTAACGAAGTGTTTTAAGCCGTGCTATTCGTCCAACGTGCTCAAGTGCTTGAATTGAATCTACTGCATTAACGTCCCGAACCTTGGTCCCGGTTTTGATTCCGAGTATGTATTGACAACCGATAAAAAATTGTAATCTTTTGACACCTTCATACGCCAAGTCACAGACACGAACTGCGTATGCTGTTAGCGTTTTCTACAAGATTCAGGTGGAACATCTGTCGCAACTCACGTGCTTCTGTCGCCGTCATCACCAGTCCTTCATTAATGCCTCAGGAAAAGGAACAAGAATAAAACAAAAGATTTTGTAGAAGTAGTCAAACGTATGCTAGCGGTGTGTGATTGGTCAGTAGGCAAAGGTTGGTGGTACAAATTACACAAATCTAAATGTAGGATCGAATAAAAACACTAATAATAAGAGAAGGAATCAAGCCGGACACGGCTGAATTTAAAGTTGTTAGTGTTTGAGCACTAGTCGTAAGTAGTGCATAAGCGACAAAGTAACTTTGGCTTTGCACTGCAAATCTGTCTTCTTCTCATTAAACTCTATCACACTTGCAAGTAAAATCAATCGCGCTTTGTTGAGACGGGCCTCGTCTCTCTGTGTGTGTGTCGCCCTGTCCCCTCCCGGCAGCACCACGAACAGCTCGGCCTCCGATTCGATCCGGCGGCTGAGCGCCAAAATGTTCGGTGGAGGCGGGGGCCATAAGTTGCGCTCGGCGCAGCGCGAAAAAGTTCGCCAATTCATCAGTTTCACGCAAACCGGCGAGAAGACAGCTATCTACTGTTTGCAGCACAACGACTGGAAGCTGGATCAGGCTAGTGATTCGTACTTTTCCAACCCGGACTTCTATCATCGCCACGATGGCAGCTCAGGCGGCGGGGGTCACACCGTCAGCCAGGCCGCCAACTTTCATCATCATAGGTCCAGTGTTGGAAATGTCGATCGAAAGAAGTTGGATCAACTATATGCTCGATATCGAGGTTAGCTTTTTGATACAACAATATTTGATTTTAACTTGAACTACATGCTGACATCTTACAACGATATCAAAATAGTACTTTTGTTTAGCACGTATTATAGATTCCAGCAAATAGTATAAAATACTTGATGGAATCAATCATGTCGTTATCCGTATCCTGTATGAGTGAAGACACCCACAGAATACAGATAACGACCTACTCAAGCATGCTAATGCTTTTCTATTCTTACCGCATTAATTAATAAGCTCGTGTCAGCATTTGAGGGAACTGGGACGTAGCATTAGTTTTTTATCTATTCAAAAAGAGAACTGAGATTCCTTTTTGGTATTTTGGAAGGTTCAAGCACATCGATTCGCATTAATTTATCAGAAAATTCAGGACATCCTATTTAATCCATATGTTAGGGTACTTCACAAAGAATAGCTTATAACAGCACTCTGCTATCTCAAACCAAATATTTATGTTTTCTCCCTTTTTCTACTCAGATGATGCTGCACGCCATGGTTTCTTAAGAGAATGGAGGACGGATTTTGTGTTCTATTTTACTGGCTAGTGTAAAATAGACGTGTACTCAAAAGTTACAGTTTCGATGTTTAAGCATATACAATACAAAGAAATGGTACTACAGAATGATTTAGTTGTTAAAGATCATTTTATATTTCGATGGCTCATTTTCGAATGCTGTGGCATTATATGTCCACATTACAGATTCTCAAGAAGATAAGATCCTAGCAGATGGAGTAATGCGTCTCCTCGATGACCTGCAACTACAGGCGGATAGTAAGTTAGTGCTCCTGCTTGCCTGGAAGTGGCGTGCTGCCGTTCAGTGTGAATTTTCTCGGGACGAGTTTTATGGAGGTAAGGAATAAATTTACTGTTCGAACTGAATCATAGGTTTACAATATGAAGAATAGGCGTAACAATGGTATATAATGCAGCAAATTGAAGGTCGAAGGGACTAAGAATAATTCAAGTACGCGGTCCTGTGAGCCAACGTCAGAGGTTCCACATCTGGAATATAATGTGTAAGAGCTTAAAATGCAGATTTAGATTTTTGAATAATCTTATTTTCTGTATTTTTTAACCCAGTGTATGTACTTCTTTGATCCAAATAGGCCATTGGATAATTTGAGTAAAACAATTAGTGCGTTAAAAAACAAGTGTTTCAGCTAAATCGTCAAAATAATGTATGCCATTGTTATAGACGTTCGACGGCCTTTTCGTATGAAAAGGTACAACAGTTCTTAAGTGAGTTCATATGTCAAAGGACACCGTGACTTTTCAGGTATGTCGGATATGGGTTGTGATACAATTGAGAAGCTAAAAACTAAACTCAATTTGGTAGAAATGGAAATCAATGACTTTCGAAAATTCCGAGATTTCTACAACTTTACCTTCAACTACGCTAAAAATCCCAATCAAAAAAGTCTTGGTAAGTTGTTTACTTGCCACATTGGTTGTGCTTTTTGGTTTTACAATGATGTATGACCTCTCTAATCTAAATTCGATTTAAGATACTAACATTATAAACTTTATTAGTTTTTATTATAGACTCTCTAGTTTCAATCAGACTCAATAGTTTCATATTGTAATCATGCATTGAGTCAGCTCGACATTGGTTGTTTTACAGATTTAGATATGGCGTTGGCTTACTGGAACATCGTACTCAAGGGTCACTTCCGTTTTTTGCCTCAATGGTGCGAATACTTAGAGGAACACCACAAACGTTCTATTCCACGCGACACATGGAACCTTCTCCTCGATTTCGCAATCTCGATTAAAGAGGACTTGTCCAACTATGACCAGGAAGGAGCTTGGCCGGTTCTCATTGACGAATTTGTGGAATGGCTGCGGATTCGACAAACACAGACACAAGCAGGTTAAGATTACGTCTATATCTAAAACGAAGGTAACAATTGGGAAATAAGATGATTTGGGAGTTAGAGTGTCTAAAGATTTGTTAGTAATGGACCAGCAACCTAAGGATGGTAATAACTACTATATAAAACGGGTTTGTCCGTCATGTGGCACTAGTACAGTCGGTGAGTTGATGAACATGAGTACAACCCCGAAATATCGAGTACATGGCATAGAAAATAAGGTGACACGCCCTCTATTTTAGGAATGAGAAGGGTAGCACCATTTAACTAGATTAGCGCGGCGCCCCGCATTCTTTTAGATAGTAGTCATACTGTAGGCAATAGGCTGGTTTGATGACAATTGACTATATTGTTGTTGATTTACTATCGTCAAGATTTAAAGGTCTCAATTACGATGCTAGATAAAAATATCGATCATGGTAATAATATGGAAACAATGACTGGGTTAGTCGGCAGAATTTTCTGTACAGTGGGCGCTAATGTATATTTATTAAATGAAATAAAAAACGGATGATTTTTAGATAAATCCATTATAGCAAGGAGATAGCCAGTGTAACGGCATACAAGATCGCTCCTGTGAATAAACTATCGAATGAGGAATTATATCCGGTAAAGACAAAAGATATGTTTGGCTTTTCCTTTCGCCCTGTGTATTTCAATATTTGCTATCAGGTGTACTGAATAAGATAACATCATTACACGCAGATATATCTGTCCATAACCTTAACAGCGCAAGGTTGCCTGCGACAACCACGACACCAGATAAATATAACCAACATTTTATTTAGGTTGTCAGAGAAATCAGATGTTTCGTTTGGCCATGGCTCCGTTTGAACACATGCTCATTTAATTCAAAGGAAACTGTTCTGAAGCTCTTGCTTCTTTTTCAAAGGTTCGTCTCATGACGTTATCTAGGAAATTGAAGAAATCGACGACTTTCATATTAAGGTTTTAAGCAATACGTAAACGACATTTCTTAATAAAAGTACTTAATTTGTAAATAGGCACATTTTAGTAACGCAAACTCACCCTGATAATAACGGCGAAATACAGAACCACAGTAATCTTTACAATGCATTTCATAGCTTTTTCGCCCACTGAAAACCACGCGATTGGTCTAGCATACTTATAGTTTAAGCTATTATCTACAGCAATCCCTGAATCGGAGGCCTTGTTGGTTCCCTTGTTGATATTTGTGTGTTCAAGGCTAAAATGGCACAACAACGAATTCAAACGATACTAGTGGTTTGGGTGCAGCAAAAGGAGTATGGCGTGACCAAAATTGACATCACAGAGAATTGCTTTTTTCGGTTAGGTAATTACATATGGCTCGTTTTGAGACAAGGGTAGTCTATTTTGACTTTCGAATTGTTACTATCATGGTAATGTGGAGCCCACAGATGAGTTGGCGTAGTGCTATAGTGTTTTGTATGTTTGAAAGCACCTGTAATCGCTCAATTATCTATCTTATATAATAGCTTAACCTACTACAACTATCTTATATAATAGCTTAACCTATTATATAAGATATGTCATTTTTCTTTCTTTAGCGACTCGTTTACTAATGCGGCACCCAACGTTTACAATCCTCATACAAGCCACCTGTCAGGCTTGACATTTGACTCGGCCGCCAGATCGTTTATTTCCGCAGAGAAGCCACAGTCATCAACATCGTACCGTCCTGAAAAATCTAACGCCCTAGTGGAATCCAAAGCCGCCTCTGAACCACAAGCGATGCTGGCAGACCGGACGCAGCTTTAGTGCTATTGCCGCTGTAATTCTCAGTTTTTGTGTTAGCCGAGCCAGAATTGTATAAATTACAGTTAATCACATAAAATCCTTGTTGAGGTAAAATCCTTTTTAATTTTACAAGGTTCTCTAGATTTGACGTAACTCTTACATATTCGGCGATCTGTTACTTTTTTCTTCTTACGCATTTTACTAGCATTCTGACACACTCATTAGCTTCTGACCCAATTTAATAAAGCAATCGTATAGGATGCGTTTTACGCATTGTATTATACAAGGCACTTAACAATCAAATTCTCAAGCTGAAGGCTATACTGACTACACTTTTTTCTGATGTAGCAGTAATTGATTAACTCGTCAAAAATCCTTTTTGCGGTTCGTGCGTGGATGTGATTTCTAATGGTTTGATTCGTCTATCAATATTTGTTTTCTTCTTGTCACCTACCCGTATCTTGACAATTTCCCACAACTAATAAGACCCTCTTCGATAAATTGCTGCTAAATAGTTCGCAAGACGCGAAACCCTTATTCCACAAAAATGGGAATATATATTCCTAGCCAACATATAAATTCCAAGTGTTTTTTATCACAAAATACGTCACAAAATACGGGAAAGTCGTCAAAAGACGTACAGTTCTTTGTTTCTAAAGATAGATATATAAATGAAAACGACAATAGTTACAGCGTTCTAACAACTTATCGTATTTTTATTTCTACTATTGTGAATTGGGGGCAGCGGGTGGGGCTTCGAGGATCTGTGGCATTCTGCTTACTGTGCCTGTTTAGCTTACGAAAAAACCGAACGGCATACCTGATCGTTGTATTGGGTTTCAGTACTATTTGTAGGCTCTTCTATGCTGTTAACGTCATGCGATAAGATGCGTCATGCGTCTTCTTGCCCTTTTCAAGTTACCTTAATGTATTATTAATTTCGCCGGCCACCTCTGATTCTACTCTTTAAACAAACATTTTAGGAGCAATAGTAACAGTAGTATTAATAACTGGCATTGTCGCTATGGTAATAGTGCTAGTAATGACAGTATCCGTAACAATAGCCATGTTTAACAGGAAAAGCCGCAAGGAAGCAAAATATATCCCAGTTTTAATACAATAGAAAACATTCTGCGAGTTTTTTGATACTTCTACTTTTCATCTGCCGCTTTTGCTCTTTACTTTTTTTCCTATATTTATCTCTTATTATTTGTCTAGTTTGAGTGTTTTTGCAATCTGCTCATATTAGTTACAAAAAATAACAGATTTCATTTGTATGCTACATAGAATCACTATTCTAATATTTCTGTATCTGTCACCGCTTCTCTATTTTCAACTCTTTTCATCTTCAACCTGTCCATAATCACATGTATTCGTTAGCTAGTGCCGCGTAACTCGAAGAAATGATCTCGTTAGTTCGCCGGGTAAAGTCGCAGCGAGCACAGTGTTATGTTTACTCATTATTCTGCTTTCTAATTGTCACTACCTAGTGACCACTCTGACGGTTTAAAATCTGTGTGTTTAGTATTAAATTTAATTATGAAATGTAACATTGCACTTACCAAATTATTCACTGCAGTTTTAGAAAGAACAATACTGTTTGCTTTCTCTAGCTCTCGCCTCGCCTAATTCAATTGAATTGTGTTACATGTCTTAGCTTGACTAAATGGCTTTCAATTTAAACCGCCATTATATACAGTAGTAGTCCAACTAGTCATTCAATCATACGAAAAGGTAATAGCCATTAGTTCTACATTTCCCTGCTTGAGTGTTTATCACTGTTTACTATATGAATTGACTAATTCCATAGTTATGCCCATCAATATCCAGAGATGTCCTCGCAAGCAAAGGGACCAAGAGTCCACCTTTAGTTAGTAAAATATATCTCAGCTAATCGCTCATAGTTGGTACCATTGTAATAATGTTGTTGGGTCCTCTCAAACTGCACTCTTCTTACGCATAGCTATTATTTTTTTACTGAATATGTCGGGAAGTGTCATTCGTACTCCCGGCCGCTCGTATTGATATTTGCATTTTCCGGTTTTGTTCGTCCTTCGTCCACCACCTATTATTATTGTTATTGATAAAATGGATATCTTTACAAAACCTTACAAAACTATTTTGCAATTCATTTATTGTGGCTCTACAGTTCAGGTTACAAACGGTGCAAGTGATGAAATGTTCCCCAACAAACCCTCCGATAGATTAATTTTAACAGTTGCCTTTTATTATTCTCCCCTTATCTCTACGTTTTGCACCCTCTACCTGTGAGGATGCAGGTATAAGCTGTGTCACTCGTTGCTGCACCGAAAAGCGCATCTTTTTGTTGTTGTTGCCATCATCTACATTGTGCATTTTCATATTCAAATTTTCGTCTTCCCATGTTTACAGCTTTTCCTTACTTTTTACGATAATCTACACCTATTTAATAATCTATTTACCTGGGCTCAGCCTTTAAGAGAGAAGCACGCACAAAAGGCAAAAGAAGATGTATTACCAAATATTAATTAATAATACAAGGAATATTAATTAATAATACAAGGCTATAATTAATAATAAGTTTCATTATTATTATTGTAATGATAATTTATCATTATCATTAATATCGTCCCTATCGTTGTCACTGTTATCATCATTATTCATCTTTAGCTTCTCAATATCAGCATAAGGGTGGTAACCTAAGAAAATCAACATTCATGTTTTATCAACTTCATTGTTCAATTTCCGCAAAGTTTTCATTATATTCATTATCGTTATCATGTCATTGTATATACAATACACACATAGACTAAATGACACATGAACACTGACACACCAACCATCAGTCAACTATCCAGCCTTACTTATTCATTCATTCATGGCCTCATTCTCGTTTACTTTGTAACTTACACACCCATACACTGTTGCTTACGCAAATTCGAAGCTTTCAACATCATACGAGATCCCCCGATTTTTTCTCTGACTTACTTCACTATTTTATCGTCATCGCTATGATCTTTCCGCAAATTCTTTTCATCCTTTCATTTTCATCTGTAGGCATTTTTACTTCCCCTGTGTTGTCACCCTCGGTAATAGTCTGCAAACTACAAAGTGGTGTGGCCTTCACTGTTCCTGCCACACAAGACTCTTCTTCCGATACGAAATTTTATTTTTGAATCCTCAAAGCTGATCAGTGACATGCTGTGACGGCATATTGATTTAATTAGACTAAAGAAAGATCCGACTTGACAATCCGATCTCGAGCCAACTTTATAGTTATATGAACTTTTATCTAAATTATAATATTAGGGTTGAGATACCGGATGCTTAAGCTTACTCGCTGTCACGCGTTCGATTACAGTTCCGCAGTCTTCGTTCAGTCCGCCACTCGCAGACGTCGAAGACTTCCCCTTCTCCCTTTCCCATCACCAGGCGGAATCATACAGCGTAGTCTCGTTGTGCTCGCTAACGGCAACAATTATTTTTATTTATCTACAAACAGAAAGAGAATGCAAGTCGTCTTGTTTGTGATGTGGTACTATTTTTTTAACATCTATACACTTCTATTAAATGATCGGGGGATATCGTATCAGAAAAGAATTGATTTAATAGATAAAGTGACGGCCCCTTAGCGGACGGCAGCACAGGTTGATGGAACTTTTTTACATACAATACCTCAGTAATATTTATTTTAACTATTTATCCATTCCGAACGTGATGTATGCAAGCAACGTTCCAACAGACACTAACCCCGTGAGGTAAAGGGGTACGCTGATCTTTATCACTAGCAATGTTGCATGTCTCACACAAATAATGCACGGCCGTCCAAAAATGAGCCGTCTACCTATTAATCGCTAATCAAAGTAGGTGGTACACATAATCGCTTCAATAGGGATTGTTACATCTGTTTATGCCAGTTCATAAGATACGCACGCAGCCCAACTTAAGGAGATTCTATCCATCTAAATAATCCTCCTTGCTTGCTACCAAATATTAAGATTAGAAATAAAAATAATAATAATGTATATTACCCAAAGACATGCGATAAAGACCAACTAGTAGCCCTGCAAGACGCAGCATGATTTACTGATACAGTTCGCTTTAATTTTTCACGTTTGATTTAAAAAGACAACTATTATGTCTTACTACGTTTACAAGAAAGAATTACCAGTCGTTTTCCAAGGCCTACTACTATTATCAGAACTTCTAACTAGCAACAACATGATCTTACAGTAGCTGTACTGTCCCACTTTTAATATCAGTATCGCCTGTCATCGGGATCTTCAGCAGATGAATACTCCACTACTTGCGGAAATTAATTTGGTCCACAATTAAGCCAGGAGTAACCAAATGCTACATATCATACAATCTTAATACAATACATACATAGAGCTATGTATGTCCATGCTGTGCGAACGGTTCCTGTGAAGTTGTTGTCGGCACTGCGCAGTTGTTTAGTTGCTGTTGTATGTGTGTCGGAGGAGAAGAGTTGATGAAGGCGGTGGCTGTATTGGCATTACGCCCTAACATCCACTATTAGCAGCAACCTTCTCCAAAATCGCTGACGAAAGCATGCAGCTGGCAGATGTGTCAATGTGATTAATATCACTGGAATATATCCGTCGAAATACACTCATTTTCCGCTAGCCCATGCTAAGGGCTATTTATGTATTTTGACAGCAGTATAAATTTTATATTTTGGCATTGCTCTGTTCTATTAGTTGACTATCGTGAGTTGCCTGGCTTCCGTCGAATTGCACGCTTCACTTTACGACCCGAAATCACTGGTCCATTAAATGGGTTATCAGCGGATTGACCTCTAAAATATAAAATTAGTATAAGTTAAGTTCAAGAAGAAGTTATGGGCTAACCTATATTATTATTATTATTAGGATTAGCGACTAACATTATTAGAGATAGGCAATTTTGCATTCCTGGGTTTTTGTATTGCCATAATTTAATACATACGGAGCCAAGTCGGTTTCTCTATATTTTTTAGGCAATGCGTTTTCTGTCTTGCCTTTTATTCAATATAAGCATTACTCAGGTACTGAACTTTTATATCACAGTGCGTATATTACAGATCAGCACGAGCTTCTTACTATCCTGGAAAATTTAGCTCTTTATTGGGGTCTTGTTTGGGTTAAAATACCATAATAGGGTTGCATTTAGCGAAATTTAAGAACCATATAAACAAATGTATAACAGTACTGCATTGCACCAAATAAGGCAAGTTGGATCATATTTTCAATTTGCCACTTAATTTTTAAGCGGAGTTTGGATCGCTTATAATTTAAGGCTTCTGACCGCAAACGATCAAATATGTTAAACGATTTCCTAGATGCACGCAGTACAGTCTTTCTCATGCTCAGTATAGTAACGTCATTTAGATTTATTCGTGACCTTTCCTGAACAATGACATAGCCCACTGTCGATTTTTTCTACATACATGAACGAAGGAATTCCAGGTGCGGCCGGTGTACCTGTTGTTGCACCAAACTGGAACGGAGCAGCAGTACCAGCTAGTCCAGCTGGTGGCTGAGCCCCAAACTGGAAGGTCGTTGTCGCGGCGGGCTGAAAATATAATTGACGTATAGTCCATGTTAACGGCTCCGGCCGAGATTTGTCCATTCTCAGCTATCGTAATCAGTTTTTACGCCATTACTTTTTTATAATTTCTGTAATCTCACGAGAAATTTCGTTCAATTGTTGTGGTAGTAGATGAACTCACCGCTGCCGCGGGGCTCGTAAATTTGAACATTTCACCGCCCGTTGAAGAATTAAGATTGCTCATCGTTGGAGTGGCACAAAACCCGAAAGGGGTGGCAGAGGCAGGCGGAGCCGTCCCGTTGTTGGTGTTAGTATTAGTGTTGTTGGTTCCGCCTGGGATTGTAGATGCCGCTGCCGAATTAGCTCCGAAAGCAAACATTGTTGCAGGCCCACCTGCTACCGTATTGGCGGCGGATTGAGACCCTGTAGAAGGCTGGCCAAAGACGAAGGATGGCACCCCACTAGGTGTGGGGGTTGGTGCAGCGGTTACCGCTGGAGTAGAGGGTGCAGATGCTCCAAACTGAAACACTGAACCAGATGAAGCGGTTCCACCTCCAAAAACAGGTGTTGCCGACTGCGTTGGGGCTGAAGCGGCAAGTGCTCCGAAAGTGCTAGCTGGCGGCGTCGCTGTGGATGCAGCTGGTGCTCCAAAACCTCCAGGTGCTGAAGTCAATGGTGTGGCGCTTGCAGATGACGCAGCTGCCCTTTGTCCGAATGTGAACATTGGCGGAGTTGAAGCATTAGCCGCTGCCTCGAAGTTGTACCCAGCTGATGCCGAAATAGTGGAGGAAGCCGCTGGCGTCGAGGAGCTCGTGTTCGATACCCCAAATACAAATGGCGACGACGCGGGAACAGAGGGTGCCTTCGAAGTCGTGGGTTCGGTCGAAAGTGCTGTACTTAAAGCAGGAGTCGCTGACAGAGGTGCAGATTGCGAGGTATCTAGAATGGATACAAGTAGATTACGTTACAAAACAACTTCAAGTCAAGAGAAAGGGTGCCTTTAAAGGGACTTTGACTAGTGTAACCGTCACGCCTGCACTTATGAGCACAATGATATGCAAATTTGTCATGAATATTTAATTAACGATTTTTGCTTATAGTTTTAGACTACTGAAAATAATGCAATTTATCCGGAATCATTTTCAATGGCGTCGTAACAAATGGTAGACCAAAATAACAGTCAAATTTACCCATGAAACAGATATGGAATATTTTCTTGAAAAATTTCAGCTATCACAACTGGAATGAACATGGAACTAGTAGCGTTTGACCGTAGTCAAAAAGCTAACATAACAAGTTAGCTCATACAGATTAGAGCAACAATAGTTTACTTCAACAAGCCTGCAAGTACAAGATTTGATTAATTCGTCTGTGCCCAATCAGACTAGAACAGAGAATATTGTGGCTTTATGTCCCCGACACTAGCGTCAGCTCCATTCCGCAGAATCGCTGGGATTATCTCGATACCAATAATAAAGCCTTTCGTAAAGGTTAATCCATATCAATTAATCATAATTTTCCTTTTTTAATCATATTTCCAATTTGTAAATAAGATTCTAAATTGTTTCATGGATACGTGTGTACACGGTGCTTGGAATAAATTATGTCAACTGGGTGTACTTGTCTATGCTGGCATTCAAATGGAAACAGTTAATTGGGAGATCTTATTATAAAAACAATCCTAACCAACGTATTAATTCGATATAACTACTGTTCGCTTCGGTCGGGGCTTTTATTCAAAATCTAAGCCACTCATGAATCATTTGCCGAAATTCGCATACAAAATTCGAGAATAACTTTTCAACCGTAATCGCGACTAAAGTTATATTGGTAATATTAGACGTTAAGATCCTCTTTTTTGTTCTAGAAAGAGACAGGTTTTCAGGAGCACCAAGTCTAGGAGTTCACTAAAAGTTTTCTAAGATGTACCCCAATTATTCGCAAGTAATCCGTATAACATATAGACTAAAATCTTTGATTTTTTTCAGCCACAGACCTTTCCATTCGTAAAAACTCTACCACGAAATTTTTATAGGTCATATTAGAAACAACAATGCGCAAACAAGCATTTTATCTGACATACTCCATGATAAAGAAATCTGCTACGGCAAATGATGCAATGCAACTGTTACTTGTAAATATCAACTGTCACATATCAAAACCATATTAAAATATATCAAAACCATATTAAAATTCTGGAACTATTGTTTTTTCGGCCCTATTATTTTATTAGGCTCTTAAGAGAAACATTAGACTTCCTTTATTAGGCTTCTTAGTAAGAAGTGAGCTAAGGCAAAATGAAGGCTAGGATCGATATCTGAGTGATTTGTTAATTCATATAACGCTGTAGAACTGCCCAGATGCTCTTTTTTTGCCATCTACACAACAAATTACACTATGCAAGTCCTTTTACACCATATAATTTGCTTAGCATACAAAGCCTATGGACAATGTCTATTGTCACAGTCCTGCCAGTGCGATAAAATCTTTAAATATAAAAGCCGAGCAGTAAAACCTACCGAAACTGAAAAGTGGTTTTGATGCCTGAGAAGTAGTCTCGTGCGGAGAACACGAGGGCGGTCGTTGTGTTGCAGCTGTGGGCACAGCTGCTGTGTTTAACGGCGTAAATGAAAAGGCCGAGGAAATCGGTGCCGTTAAACTCTCCGTTGTAGTAGCCGTCGCTACGGAAGAGGGAGATGCACCGAACAATGTCGCGGTCGTTGTGGCTTGTGTGGTGGTCAAACTACTGGATCCGAATAAAGTGGCACTGATAGTGGATACGTCACAAGCAGTAAAAGCAACTGGTGTCTGCGATTTAACTATATTATTATCGCTGGCGCTAGGCACAGTAACAGAAGTTGGTGTTCCAGACGTAACGGTTGTCGATGTTGGTGCCGTTGTATCGGTTGTTATAGTAGCGGGTACAGCTGGCGAACCAAACGAGAACGTCGCAGAAGAAGCTGTGGTGGCTGGAGTGGAAGAGGCAACCGAAGTTCCGAAAGCGAACACAGGAGTTGAAGTCGCAAATGTGGTGGTTGTAACTGGCGAAGCCGACGTCGTCGGCGATACCCCAAATGCTAACCAATGAGAGTGTAAACAGGTTAATTTCTACTTCATTTGTGAGCAAATGATTCTGTAATGGATGAATTTCAAGGCCAATAGGTCCAGGAAGACCCCTGAGGTAACAGACTCGGGTAAAAAGATAACTAATGATTTAAAAAAAGGAGCTTTTTATACAAACTGGCGTCATACGCAAAATGATAACAAATTAAAATTATTATTTACTATTACTTATTACTTACTAAAAAGCCCCCCCACTCCTGCTGTGGGAACTGCAGCCTTGGTATTATCGCTGCTTTTTTCCTCTTCGGATTTTGATGCCAGCGCGTTAGGTGTGCCAAACTTAAACGCGTTTCCGAATCCCATAATTGCTGCTGTATTTATGGGAGCTTTATCGTTCACACCAGATTTTATTGCTGGCGCAGCATCTTTGGTCGATGTCGAAAAGGTTGGCCTGTTATCATTCTCCTCCTTGGTATCGTCACTTTTTTTTTCACCTTTTTTCTCGTTCGGAGCAGAATTCGAGGGTTCTTTAAATGCCAATGTGGCCGCGGCTAGTGCGCCTTCTGTTTTCTTTTCAGCAGTATTCGTCTGTCCAAACGGAATATTGTTGCTGTTAGTCGCATTCGTATTGGGAGTTGCTGAAGGTACGCCAAACTTGAAAGCCGATGTCGTGATAGAGGCAGCAGTAGTTGAAGATGCCACTTGACCTGGCTTAGGCGCTTCACAAAAGGCACATTTCACACTCTTTATATCATTTCTTTGGGGGCACTTACTGCATTGCCACCCAGACTGCATCACGAAAACACCGCCAAATGGCAATGCGGGTTTTACGCTGGAAGTTGGCATGGGTCCACTACTTAGCTTCACAACTGGTTTCGGCTTCGAACATGCCACGCAACTAGTCGACTCGGAATCATTGCTAACCATACAATCATTGCATGTCCATGAGCCAGGTACTTTCTTAAATAAGTCCCCCCATTGATTTGGTGGAGCAGCGCTTGATGCAGAGCTTTGTGCGACAGCCGCAGAAGTTATCGCTGGATTTTTTGTTTCACATGCTTTGCATTTGTCATCGTTGGGCCCGTTTGTAACGAAACACGTTGGACAGTCCCACTGGCTGGGGGACTTCCGAAACTGACTTCCCCAGTCTGAGGCTTCACTCGGCATTTTATCTTTTTTCTCCGAGCTTAGAGCGTCAAGCACACTTCCCGATGTAGCGAGTTCGGCCGATGGCGAGGGGGTCTTACCAATCTCTTTTACTTTGAGACTACCAGGATTGCCTACAATCATAGTGGGTGCTGCGATCGTAAATGAAGGTGTTTTGTTTAGGGTATTATCAATACTACCGCCCTTATTCAGATAAAGAGGATGTTTAAATTTAAACTCCTCCTCTTTGGACGAAGACACCTCAGTGGGCTTTGCAAGACTTACCGGCCCAGCGAAAGTAAACACTTCAGGAGAATCTGCGCCAGGACACACAGGCGGCACGGACGATTTTTCAAAGGGCTTGTTACTGAAGTCCGCCAGCGAGGTTAACGGCGAACGTACAGATCCAGCCTTCGATACCGGTTCTGTCCCTGCAGCAACCACAACCGAAGGTTTAGTTGAAAAACTAAAGTGAGGTAATGTTTTAATGGGAAGAGGTACGGAAACTAGATCAGGATCCTCGGGAGCTGGTTCCTCCTCGGGAATCAAGCCTTTCCGATTAGAATGAATCGATTTCGTCGGTTTTATCTTCCCACCGCCTTTATCTGTACCAGGAACATCGATAACTTTTGAGACCCGATGATGGCTCGACGGAGTTGAAGTGACAAGAGGAAAACTAGACGCTATCGGTGGAACTGGTATTTTGTCTGAATCGACATCGATGGTGTAATCGTGCTGGGCAGCTGACGTCACATTACTACCGATCTTGGCGTTCTCAACTGGCGTACGACATGTGCTCAATGTTGGTGGCATATTTTGGCGAAGTGATGCAATTGATTCTAGCGCCTCTTTGCGCCTGAGTTCTGAATCTTGAGAAGCGACGCTGTCTGGCCTACCCATAGGAATTCTTTTCGCATTCTGTACAGGCGTGTTTATCCTCTCCAAAGCTTGAATTAGCCTTTTCGCCGACGAGTTCTGTCCTTGAACACGCACATTTGAAGGGGCCTTAGAGCGTGTCGCTGACATTTGATACGGACTAGGGGAAAACAAATTAAGCTTTCTGTGTGCCGCTGCTCCGCCATAAGTTGTCTTCCCGTCATAGAAAATGCTACGGTTTAGACTTCGTTCAGGCTTCTGAAGCGACGACGACAGGAGTCTATTATGCTTTCCTGCCAATGGAAGTGTGGTATTTAGCGTGGATGAGAGCGCTCGAGATGGCCGAGAGAAAAGCGAAAAATTTAACGATGACGGATCGGCTGCTGCTGTAATGACAAGCATACCAATAAAGAACCGGCCTATTGTGTTAAGGATTGGTACTGCAGATCAGTAAGTTTAAAAAAGGAATACATAAATCGGTGAATTGGTATAATCTGAAATCATGTTTTTGAGAAAGATAGTACATTAGAGCCTCGTTACATTTTTTTTAATGTTCCTATTGAAAACAAATAGATGCTGCAGAAATATTTAAAGAAGTACCTCTTCAATTATAGGCTACTATTATCAGTGGGCCCGATGCGCTTTCACGAGAATAGTAAACTTAGCTGGTTTATCATTCAGTCATTTAAATCAAAACTGATTGCCAACTTAGAATTATTTAACACCAAGGGACCTACAGGTTTCCGCGGTGATGGCAATCTGTTCTGCACCGATACTGACATCTCTGGTTTTGCTATTGTCTGTACTGGGGGCCGCTGCTGTTTGTAGTGGAGGTCTTAAAGTTGCAGAGCGACCGGGATTTGGCCGATTGGGCACTCGCTGTTGGTCGTTCGATCGATGATCGACTCCGTCGGGAGTGCTTGCCTCCGCTGATGTTGGAGGATTCGTTCCCGCAAGAGAAAGGGAGGAACAGCCTGATGTTGATGAGTCCGATCCATCGTCAAGGTCACAAGCATCATCGGTTGACGTGGTTGGGGGAGATACTAGTGTGACAGAAGAAAGGCGCGTAACAATGACCCCTACATTCACATCATTGTTGATAGCATGAAATATAGGAACAGCAAAAAGGAATATGGTGAATGTAAAGTGGTATAGCCTCATGGCATTCCAATGGTGTTTTTACAAGAGAGGAAATCATCAGGCTCAGATTGTTGGTAAGCGATTCGTTTAAGAAACTGGACCATTATATATAACTATTTTTGATAATAACATAACTTCGACCTTCCGATGCTAAGTAATTTACAACTTTTTTTAAAAGTATGTATACTGTTAAACGGTAATGAAGGTTTTTGATCTTAGCAGTTAGGGCAAAATAAGTCGCTCTAGCTATTTAGACTTTATCGGTTTGCCATTGAGCGAAACGTAGGCACAAAGTAACCCTAT